>NC_056738.1:408735387-408883885 GCF_019279795.1 Protopterus annectens
AACTCAGAGTTAGTATATCACAGTAGAGGGGTTGTGGGGGGCCCAGGCCCCAGATGGGGGATTCAGGGGGGCTTGCCCCCTGCATTACGATATGTATTCCAACTTGCTCGATAATCAGCGAAGCTGCTTTTAGATTTTCTGTGTTTTGAACTGTGGTGCAATTAGAAATGATGGATTGGTCCTTTTGGTTTGCAGAAAGGGCCATTCGAAGAAATGATTGTCTCTCTTTCAAAGGTAAACACTTATATATCTATATAGGTATATATGGACATACATCTGTAGATGAAATTGGGAACATAACCACAAGATATATGTCCACATGCACCATTGATGGGTTTGAGAGATCCAAACAACATATATCTGGCATGGATGGGTATCCCCCCCCGACAGCCAAATACATCTGGCCTGCAATACACTACCAACCTTAGCAGAGCCCATAACCAGAACCCTACATTACAAGGGTAGTACATGCTAACAGTACTCCATCCCACCTGTAGGATGTCAGGCTGGCATTAAAGTGAAGTGTCATGCTTGGGGGATCCCCCTGGGCAGGCGCAGTAAGTAGCTGAGATCCCTCATATGATCCAACAGGCCTACACCTGACAATGGATTCACCAATGTCAGCTGGGAACTACCACCCAGTAGCCTGATGACCCTGGTTTGCAGGGACATGGAACATATCAACAATGAACCCATGACCAATGTCACTGGTAATCTTAACACATGGGACCCTGCCAATGTTGGACTTGTCAAAGGCAGAGAATACAACCTGAACCTGGTATACCTCCTTGACGCAATCATGACAGGTATAGATGAGGGTTAGGAGGTGCACAATGCCTATGTAGATCATAGCAGGCTTTTGTACACCATCCCACATGTAGAACTGTGTGTAGATGTTAAGGGATCTACCTCCATTCACAGAATATGTTTCCACCAGGACTGCTTGGCAAATGCCAACATTCCACAGGTGCCAACCTGTGGACATACTGTCCTTCACAGGTCATAGATGTGTTAATGCCCTCCTCCACACTGTAGAGGTGTGCAGCACTACTGGGGTTGCACTAACTCACTGGGTGTGGCTGTTGTGGACACATCCGCCATCATTGCAGTTACTGTTGAGTCTATACCCCCACATAGCTGTCTGTAATACTGTACAGTGTATGTTATCAGGTTGTTAGTTGTGTACACCATTCACAGTAGTTGAACACCTCACACCCTCCTAAGGGTAGGGCTATGCCACCGGCATTGGCACACTCATGTTACTGAGGTGAGGATCGCACTAGAGTGGGGAAAGGGACATACACCCTGCTGTTAGCATGTTCAATGTCATCCACATTGCAGACTGCATATATAGCAATGTGTGGTTGTGCCTATCCTGTGTTGGTTAGATTACATGGGCAACAGATGTGTTATCTGCACGGGGACATACCTCCATGTGTACAGTATTGTATCTGTACTGCATCCAAACCAAAGGCTCTGTGTGTTGTACCCAGCCATGTCATGTGCACCACCCACTCCACCTACTGGTGTCCACTGTAGAAGGCCTGCTGACACCACTACACCCATCAGCCATGTGGCACATGGACAAACATAACACAATCAGAATAGATAATGGTAAAAACAATACAATATTGTTAATTACAGCTATAATGCATCATGGCTGCACAGCTACACCTTCCAAGATATTAGCATTTCACTTTACTGCTGACAACATGCTACACAGCATTCCATTGCTACACTGTTGTACAGTCACCCTGTGCATCAGCACTATGTTAGCCTGTCTCTGCATTGATGTTACAGATGTCAGGATGTAACAGAGGTATCATCATATGCACAGGGTGTGTTGTTGGTTTGCCAGAGGCCTAGGCTGAGCCATACAATTGACAATGTGTGTGTGTGGTGGGGGGGCTGAGTACTGTTATGGGCCAATGGTGACGTCCTGTGTGCAGGTATGTGGTTGCACTAGGTTTGTTGTTTATGTGTGCGTGTCTGCATTCACACAGTTTCACCATGTGGCTGCCATATACAGGGATTTGTGAGACAGCTGCAGACTGTATCGGGCAGGGTTTGCAGTTCACCCTCTCTGGCCATGGACATGGGACCTGTGCCTGACAGGGGTGCTACAGGCAGTATCAGGTACAAAGCCAGATTGGGTACTGTCCCCTGAGGTTGACAAATGTCCTCTGGATCCAGGTCCCTCCTGGGACTGGCCAGGGCCACGTGCATGTGGTCTGCTATGACGGTCTGTGGACAGCACCCCCCCCACAGTGCTGGGGCTGGTACTGCCACTACGGGAGTGGCTGTGACTGGTGGGATGTCCATGGCGACCTTCAGCTGCTGGTGTTGCTGGATACGTCCACGTGGCCATTGCAACCATCCCACCCTGTCCTGACGTATGGACATGGCATTGTTGATGTGATCCAATGTCTCACCCCACTGTCTATCCATGACCTCGGTGTAATTACGAATTACATCTGCTAGGGCACGAATTGCTGTCAGTTACAGAGGTGTAATGGGCCCTCTGCACCCTTAGACCCTGCCTGGTGTACCATTCCATTCATGTCTGTGCCTTCATGACAGCCTGGAACATGTGTGTGGTTGATATAGATGTGGCACATCTGCCAGGGGCATGATGACCAGCAGTGCTCCAACAAGCACCCCTGAACATCTGCCTATATGGTACCCCACTGGACATCTGGCTATGGCTGCTGTGTCCTGACACACGTGCCATAGATACCACACTGTCCTGGCCAATGCCAACTGTGGACTGTCCCTCAGCTAAGACCAATGGTGATGAGGTATGTAGAGGCAGTGTGACTGTGTGCATGGATGGGGTGTATATTTGTGGGATGTCAATTGGTGGCCCAATGGCAGCCCCTGATGATCCTGCCTGTGCCTCAGCACACCTATCCTCGTGGTCACTGTCTGTATCAGTGACATCAGATTCCCTGCGGGAGGGACCCAGCCCCACCTCACCACCTGTGAGGGGAAAACAGGAAACAGACTATAAGACCTGTACATCACCGCTAAACAGTACATACACACACACACACACACACACACACACACACACACACACACACACACACACACACACACAAAATGTGTGCAGACATGGCCACACACACAGACATACACACATGCAGACGACATACATGACAGCCCATACACTCCACCAGACAGCACCTACAGACAGCTCCAGCACCCCCATAACACACACAATAGCAGGTGATGGTGCAGTACAGTATCACACACAAACCTACAATTGCACACATGTCAGCATGCAGGATATGTCATGCTCAACAGCATGCAGTGCAACTGTAGTCAATCCCCGTTACCAACATTATACATGGCTGTGATGCATGGCTTCTGTTAGTAGGTGATGGCTCTCCCCCTGGAACACACTGCACCCATGTCCACAGCATTGCTGTGGATCTCTTAGCACCCTAGCATGTACTGTGCACCATACCTCACAGGTGTACACACCATTGCAGGATGTGTATCTGAGTGTGTCAGTTATGTTTCCTCTGCTGCTCACAGCCTCTGTGTGTTTCTCAATTATATGTGGACACGTGTTTAGTGAATGCCTGATGTATATTCATAGATGTCATCATCAGTGGTGCATGCATGAGTGATAGAATACCATTAGACTGACCACAGACACAATGTACTGTACCTATAGTGAGTGTAGAGACAATTATTGACATGGCACTCTCTTATATGACATGCCATGGTGCAACACTATTGCATATGGCAACACTACACATACCTTTTATGTGACATATGTCCTAGGCAGTCAATTGCATTACAAGCCATATGTGCCAGTTGTGCAGATGCTGGTTGGGATGCATACTATTTGTGGGTACATATGTGTGTACACACATATCATGATGGTGTGTAGCAATAACAGCTATGTGTACTACTGCGGTCACTATACCTGGCAGGGGTATAGTAGCATGCGTCATCATCATGAGCCAGTAGTTGGTCAGTCAGGCCTGCAAATGTTCCCCAAACCTGCATGTTTGCATGCTAAATATGTACACAGCCCTTGGAGGTCATACAGTGCCATCAGTAGTGCCGTGGAGTCAGGGTTATGTCTGCCACACTTCCTGAATTTGACTGTGTGCAAATAGAGCCATTCTCAGTGGGTTTTTCTCTCCCCTCCAGTGCACTGTTGTGTTTCAGGATGACACACCTTCACCATCTCCTGCTACATTACAAATGCTCAACATCTGTGGCCTACATGTGTGTCATATTGCAGTATCCCAAATTAGGAACACCATGTGTACTGGCATATTCCCTGCCAATGCAGGGCAAACATGCAGGTGTACAGTGGCACCAGCATTGTACAGATGGGGATGTCATCCCTGGGTTGGGGTGAGGTGTGGATTATGCATCATATGCATCATAACTGCAACTTCCTGGACTTCCCCACCATAGTGCTGGTACATCAGATCACATTGCAACACATGGCTTTGGCAATGTCCCACCATTATGCAGGCCATATCTGCATTGAGTCCTGGCTGATGTTGCCTGTGGTACACATAGGTTCATAGGTGAGTACTGGTTTATTGGTCCTGGTGCCTACATAAGCCTATCCACAGGTGTTCCCAGCCATGCACCACCCAATAATATTATTCCCCTGTGCCCCTGTCAGGCTGTGGCACAGAAGTACTATCCAGGGTGAATTCCCCATTTCCCATCCAGTTGTCAAGTGTTTATGTAAAGAGGGCCAATAAGTAGCATTGCCTGACATGAATGGGTAGTCTGTTCCAGAGTGTGGGAATTCCCCACGACAGGGCCCTATCCCTCCAGTATGTTCTGTGTAATGTTTTGATGAGGTTTAAGACCATGGAGTGTGTGTTTGCAGAGGGAGTAAGATTTATTTATGTGTAGCATGTTCAACTGCTCTGTGTATGACATAGCTGTGTATGTTAGGCAGATGTCAGCTGTTCCTGGGCAATGTGCACTGGAGTGTAGCCACAGTTGTCTGAGATGGTCTGTGTATTGCATGTGTCTGAGGCTGGTAATCCCATTAGTGAAGTGTGTGCTCTGTCAGTGAACATGTACAGTATGCATTATGGGTAGGTGTGTTAGATGTGTACATGGCCTACACATTAGCTATGACATGCAGAGTGAATTGCCAAGCATAACCTTAAACCATACTCACAGGCATCCGGCCGCCGCCTTGCTGGTATGCCTGAGGTACCTACATTGAGATGAGATAGAGTTGACGTCAGTGGCCACAGCTGTGGCATTGCTACAGGTGGGTGCAATATTACAGTAAAACAACAGCTGAAGTCCACAGTACTACACATTATGCATAACTGTTTATCAGTACTACACAACAACAGACTCCACATCTCACATATGCATGATCTGCCTGCACAGATGCATACACAACAGTGGTCTGCTGATATGCCCTGGAACCTTACCTGCATGCTCCATTTCTGGTGTGTGGGTAGCACCCACCTCTGTGACTGTATATGTCTGTAGCTCTTGTGGGTGGGCAGATGCTACCAGGCTCATGAGTAGCTCCTCCACTCTGGTGAGGGGGGGTGGATGTTATGGCCTCCTGTTGCAAGGTGGTCACCCTGCACGGCAGTGGCATGGTGACGTACATGGTGGAGCAGGTCACTACAATGATGGTGGATCTGCTCATACGTATGACTGTGCATCCCCACCTCATTCACC
Organism: Protopterus annectens; assembly: GCF_019279795.1. Taxonomy (NCBI): domain Eukaryota; kingdom Metazoa; phylum Chordata; order Ceratodontiformes; family Protopteridae; genus Protopterus; species Protopterus annectens. Next base: position 408,741,082 of record NC_056738.1, read on the forward strand.
CTGTGGACTACATCGTCCCACATGGCGGTCCACTCATGCTGGTCTTGGCTTGTCCTTGAGAACAACAGCTGGTAGTGCTGGATGATGCTGGTGAGTATTATGGCATCCTCAGCAGCACTGTAAGCGGGATTCCTTGGGTCCGCCATACTCCCTGAAAGACATAAAGATGGAAATATGTCTGAGCAACTCATATGGCACATTTACTATAATACAATACACATATCAGTCTCCTGCTACCATATCAGCTCCAACTTAATGTTCACACAGCACAAGTGGTATGTCTCTGGTTTATCTACCATTGGGACATATATTGTATTGTACAACACTTTCTGCTATGTGTTTATAGACATGCTCCCTGTGGGGACACTAGAGTTGCTGGGCTGTTACAGAGTATTTCACCTGCATGCCATTGTCACTTCCACTATGTTTCCACATATGCATGTGGTATGCTTGCTATACATCTGCCATTCTGTGTTATTGGGAATATCTATGCATGCTGTTGAACATGTTCTGGGATTGTGTGGACTATTACAACCTACATATGTTCCATGACAGTTACACAACAGTATGTGTAGGGGTTATTTGTCAGCAGGAACACCACTCCCACCTAATGTGGACATGCTATCAGTCTACATCACACCCGTGACCCACCATGGAACCTCAATATCTACTCTTCCAGCACTACGTTCATGTGGAACCACCTCAGGGGATGGTGCCACCCCATGAAGCACACACAGACATATGTCTGTCACCCAGTTAGGTCCAGGCTATTGTACATAGGGAGCTCCACAGAGACATGGGGTATGTTCTACATCACCTGGAGGTATGCAGTACACATACTCAAGGTTAGACATGCATGTTCCTCCTGCTCAGCCCACAGCCCAGGCACATTTATGACCATGTAGATGCTGTCGTGACTTTCCATGGGTGGGCACCATGTTCCCTTTGTTCCCATATGGGGGATCAATGCAGACACAGGCCAAATACACATTTGGGTAAGGTTCCAGGCCTACAGACAGCATGAGTAGTGTTGTTGTGTGCATTGTATCTTGCTGGTCTTACAGGGTTTCTGTGTACATGGTACTTTTACATAGAATGTTGTCTGTCTGCATAGCTCTCAACTATGGGCCTATCCATATGATACCAGGAGGATTGGCTGTTAGGTTTTGTCTGTGCACCACACAGGTATTGTCCCAGATATAACAGTGGCATTCTGTCTGTTGAGTGCTATCAGTACATGGCTACATCCATTTGTATTTCAATGTCATATTCCTGCATAAGGGTATGCTGCAACAAATCCTAGAACACCAGCAATTTCCAGGGTGTGTAACAGCAATAATGCAAATATGGCCCCATGTTCCTGCCTCTGTCCTCCACATATATGCCAGTCTTTGTCCTGCTGTGATACAGAAAGGGGTTGTTAGGTAATGGCCTATCATTATTTACCGCTAGCATTACTGCTATCATCCCAGTTATGTCATGGACTCCCACACCAACTGTTGGGCCAAGTTCATATATATGGGGGCAACAGCTGGAGAACACATATGTGCCGTTGTACATTCCAGAGGTAAGTGTGTGGTACACAGTGTTCCTTGCAATTGTACAGCCTTTTATGGGGGGGGGGGTTCAATGCCATTAACCTAGGCTGTGACACCTTTTCAGGGATATAACTGTTAAGACGAGGGTCATTCAGTGTGATAGTGAGATGTTAGGTTAAGCAATGTTATGTACAAGATACTGTGACATTAACACAAGTGCTACTTTTCCCCCTAGGGCTTGACTACAAGGTGTAATTGGAGGCTGCTGAACTACATCTGTAATTGTTGATTGTTACGTATCTTGAAAGCAAATCCTGTGTCTACTGTTGTACTAACTGAAGGCCTTGGCCTGGACAGCATAGTATGGTATATATCCACATTGCTTGCATCTACTGCTTTGTGTGGGCCTTGCATTTATTACTGATTACATATTTCAAACTTTATGGGGTGTAAGTGCTGGCATACATTATTGTATAGTACACACATAAAGGTTATCTGTGTATGCATACCTGTGTGTCATGTCATGTCCTTTGAATTGTTGGTGGGTATATGTTTAATGTCAGTATTCTCATTTGTGGGAAAGGTTGCCACACTACACATTTCACAGGTGGCAGTTAAAGGGCTTGTGGCTGAGGGATATACTTTGCACCCAGTACTTCCACACTACTTCTACATATGTATGGCTACTAATACCTTTTGTCTGTGTATATGTGTGTGTACCTACATATATATATATATATATATATATATATATATATATATATATATATATATATATATATATATATCTCATACAGCTATCTCTATATATATGTATCTATCTATCTATATATATATATATATATATATATATATATATATATATATATATATATATATATATATATATATATATACACACACACACACACACACACACACACACACACACACACACACATATATATACATACATATGAACATATTTATGTATTTATATGCAACTGATGTCATATGATTATGTGTGAGTCATACATATATATATATATATATATATATATATATATATATATATATATATATATACATATAGCTGTCTATCTGTCTAAATTTACAGATATATATCTGTCCATATGTCCATGCATGTTCAGCTCATATTTTGGCCTGTACCTCATTCTCTTGGCAATTGACATGAATGATCACAATATTGAAGTCAGTAACTAGTGCCGACGTTTGTGTTTCAGACTTCATCTTCTTCTACATATGTGTTCGAGAACATATAACTGTGTAACTAGCAACATTTTAAGTGTATTAGAGCATTAGTTGACATATATCGCTATTTGTACACACATTGTGGCATACTTTGTCCGGACTTCTTGCATTAACAGGTTGTGTGGCATGATATTAATACATTTCCTGTACTGTTGACTGATTGTGCTGGATGATATGTTTGTGAAAACATCAGGTTAAGTATATCTGCCATGGTTTAGTGGTAAATCCCTTTGTGTATGGAGTGCCATGTCCTGGGTTGGAGCCTTGCAGAGGCAGTTTATTTTGTTGCTGGGCAGAACAAGGGCCGTTGGATACAGAGTGATTAAGGCACTTTTAAGCAGTTGTAAGTGGGTTTGCGTGATGGTAAGCATGACTAACCTCCGCTTATGTTTTCTTACACTCAGTTAGTTTCAGAATTGCTCAGCCTGTGTAGGCATAGCTTACCCCCACGCAAACCCACTCAAACCCGCTTACTGCTGCTTAGCCCCGCACTAATTTCTTTAAAAGAAAAGAAAATGGGGTTGATAGGAAAGTGGGGAAAAAAGGGGCACAAAGAGGGAAAGACAGTAGGGAAGATAGCTAGGCATGTGCAGCAAGGGTATAGGAAATGTCCCTAGCTGCCCATTTCTTCTACAGCAGCAACTGTGCATATACACTGAATTTGGAGGTACATTTGGACCCTCAAACCCCTGGGAGAGGGGTGAGGACAACATATATTCATTGTGATGCTAATTAGACCAGATTACATATGTCCAGTGGACACGTGTGCAAAATGGACAGCTATGTATGGGGTGAGATTTGTTTGTGGGAACAGATTGCCCTTTTTTTTTCAGGTGAGAGTGGGATGTTGGGAGGGGTAGTAGGTATATTTGGGGAGGAAGGTTGGGTAGGTTAACAGACAAGACAAACAAGATGCATACAGAGGTGGTATATGACACATGTGGGGGGTAAACACCTTGGATGGGGGGGGGTGTTTGGAAGTCACAAGCCCATGAGCCCAACTGGAAACAGTGGGACTGAGGTCCCCATCCATGGGCAGTCACAACTGCACCTTCACGGCCCCAAAGGTGGCTGTGCTGGGGCTGTGTAGGAGGGGCAGGCTCACTCTTCTAATTGTGCCACTCAGCCCTTAAGCTGGCGTAGCTGGTCTTGAAACTCCAGATCGAGCTCCCTACACACCACGGCCCGGACATGTTGACAGGTGACAGGCTCCCCTCTGCGCCCACTCCCAGGGGGGCGAGCCCCATCCCCTGCAGCGGTTCCACCTGAAGGTGGTGCAGGGCCCACAGAGGAGGAGGTCCCAGGCTGGGCCCCAAATGTGCTGGTGCCCAGTGCCATGGCCAGCTGAGGTGGGACAGGTGGGTCCACTGGGACCGGTCTTCCCAAACGAGCTATGTTGTAGCATGTTTATGACAGATATGGGTTAGTAACAGTCAACAGCATTCAGGATTAGTTATAACAGCATGCATAGGTATTTCCATTAACCCAAAACATCAGATTTAACACAGTTGCAGAGCAAGCAGAACACATGCAAATACGGAACAACAGTGGCCATTACAAGAGCATGCAGGTTTCATTGATGGCAACAGGCCACCAATATGGGTGTATTTTAACATGGCACAGGCATAGAAACAAATGTGAATATTTATAAACCATTAGAACATATGTTCCAACAAAAGTTTGGAGTGTACACATACCAGTTGAGGAGTGTCATTGGGTTATTTTGCACATATGGTAGGGGTGAGAGAGAGAGTTCAATTAACAACTAATATATCCTTGTAGTTTTCACAACATTCTTAGTCACTGCAGTGATCTTTCCCTTACATGTATTATTACACTACCCAATGGCCTTATATTGTACACTGGTATATTTAGAGATTATTATATACATGACCTGTGTCTTACATACAGGCGTGACAAGATGCAGGTGTTAATGCAACATATGTTGAGAACTGCTGTCATACACTTTGGGTGAGGGGCTAGAATGACAGGTTTGTTTTCATATACATTCTATGACTATGTACATGTTTGACTATCAGTTATATGTCATTAATGGCTGCCTACATTTCTTGGATCATCACACTGATTTTTCAGGGGAACTGGGTACCAGGCTGGTAATATGGGCCATTTATCTGGACATACTGGACAGATTGGAACAGTTGTGGGGTATGAATATGCATACAACGTTCAATCTGAACATTCTAGCAAATTCGGTCCAGTTGTTGGGTATAAATAATTATGCATACAGCTTTCTATCTGAACATTGTAACAAAATCTGTACAGTTGTGGGGTATGACTATGCATACAACTTAGCAACACTCCCAGGATTCAAACCCCTGCTGTGTGTGACAAAAAATTATAGCAAACATCACAGTACACTGTGCTATCAGGGAATTGATGTAAAGCTTTCTACTGTTTTCTAAGTCTCCCTGGCTTGTACAATATGACTGACCTCTTGGCACTTCCAGCATTGTTATGCAGGACTTCATACACATTTTATCTGCATACTACAGTGTGGGTGACACTGCTTAAAATATAACAGTACTATTTATAGTATGTAACAGTTCACCAACATATGACAGAAGAGTAAACAGAAGCACTCCAGGGGTTATACCTTTATTCACAGACTATTACACATTTATTTCTACTGGTACACTTTCTAAGGCTCTTATATTTATTTGTTATGACAGTACATGCAGACTAATTACTAACCTGCCTCACAATGCAGCCTTTGCAACCTAGCATCATGGGCTTGCTGGTTTGCAGCCCACTCATCTGCAGCTGTCAGAGATATACAGTGATATTTAGCCACACCTAGCCATAGTATACACAAGCTAGGCAATTCTTAACTACTTAGTAGAATGAGTACTTAGTACTGGGCCATTAGCCATCTGCTGAGACTCCTGGTTCCACTGTTCCAGTACATCCCCCCTCTGCCACCTCAGGTTAGCATGGTGGTGCCTGACCTGCTCACCAGTCCAGGGGATACCTGTGGCACTGGTGAGGTCACGGGCGAGACTGTCCCAGGCCTCCATTTTATACTGCGAGCCCTGGTACTAGCCCTGCAGTAGTCTCTCCTCATGTTGTTTTACCAGGGGCCATACCATGATTTTTGACTCCTGGATACCCCAGCGCTGCACTGTAAAATGAGTGCCTTTTCACCCACACCAGCCATTCTGCCAGCAGTAGGAAGCTACAACCAGTTATGTAATGTATTACCACCTGTGGGGTTTAAATACGGCCAACTATTTGAACTTTTCCATGATTGGCCGGGTTTGAAAAGGCTAAGCTATGGACACACCTGCTTACCTAAGGTTGGCAGTGCTTAAAGAGGTATACCACTAGGCAGATTGGATTGGCTCCCCTACACATTGCTTACCCTTACTACATTGAGCTGTGCTGCGGTTAGAACTGCTTAATAGTTAATTAACACTATATTTGCCTTTTGGCAGTGATTTATTACTCATTACAGGTTCTATATGTGTCTGGTATTCATGATTCTACACTTGTATTACTTCTACACTTTATTACAATAACACCTCACATCTATACTTACTGCAGTACTCCAGTTCACATATTTATGTTATGTAGCAGGTTATACCACTTCACACTGTACATAGATTCAGTTCACATGTTTGGTCTGATTTTTCCTATGGTGAGGATTAGTTTGCTGATACCTCATTCCTATGTATTGCTATGATGACTTAGTGGTTAACTATAGTGTACAAGGTCCTAAGTTTGAACCTTACAGAGGCAGTTTATTTTGTTGTTGGGCAGAAAATGGGCCATCAGGTACAGAGTGATTAAGGCACTTTAAAGCAGTTGTAAGCGAGTTTGCGTGGGTTTGTGCAACAGTAAGCACTACTAACCTCCGGTTACAGTTTCTTACACTCAGTTAGCTACTACTTTGCTTAATCTGTGTAGGCAATGCTTACCCACACGCAAATGCACTTAAACACGCTTACTAGTGCTTATATATGCTTATGACTGCTTATTTGTGCTTAAACCTGCTTACTAGTACCTTACTCATTATGACACTGACACTTCACATGTGCATTTAATGCAGTACTCCAGTTCACATTTAAATGTTATTTAGTATGTTATACAGCAAAAAGATGTAAAAATATGTTCATATACAGATTTCACATGGAAAATGGTATGTGCTGCAGGGGACTCAAACTGGTAATACTTGTTCGTTAGACGGATGCTCTAACCACTACACTATTGCTGTGCTGCTTCATTTTATATATATATATATATATATATATATATATATATATATATATATATATATATATATATATATATATATATTCCTTGCTATCTTCTTCAGCCTTTTAAGCTGCTTTAACCATAGCTAAGTGATGGGCTGGTGGGCTGGGCAAACCTGCGCAACTACGGTTAGCTATACTCAGGGTTTTAAAAAAATAAAGGGTTTTCCACTTTTTATTTTTATGTCCTGTTGCTGTTGTACACATGGGGGACTGTTGGTGGGGATATGCAGACACCTATGAGTGATCTCGCTTATTTATTTACATTACACTTTCTGCTATTCTACTTTGCAGAGGCATGTTTATTCTGAGAGCTCTGCTCTCAGACACGCCCCCTGCACTCGTCCACGCTCCGTGTAGGATTAGGAGGTCAGGCAGCGTGCTTTCATTAATATGCATGGTGTGCTGCCATCCTCCTCCTAAACTGCCGCTTCCATGCAGGACTAGATTAGTCCTGCACAGAAGATTAGTAAATCTGGGGGCACAACTTTTGCCTTCTAAGCGACCCACAGATTACGCATTCACAAAGCAAGTTCTGACTGCACTGGACTGACATAGTAAGAAGCAAGTGACAACAGCATCTCCAAAAGGTAGTTCCTATTATTCTTTGTCAGCTAAAGTCACCTAAAACCTGGTCATTCTTATGTAATCTCTACTGCTCAGCCAGAAACAAATTATACCAGCAGTAAGCACTGCTACAATTGCCTTCAATGTATCCTTCTTTTGTTATGAATCTCTATACAAAGGTATATTGTCCCACATCCTTTCTTTAATTTATTTACACACTGTGCCTTTTTAAAATATATGTATTTCAGAGGCTGCCGGGTAATACAGTATCATCCCGAGGGACTAAGGTAATGTAAGCACCAGTGTAGCATTAGTGAAAGTACCACATTGTCTTCTGACAGCTAGTAGCTGGACAACAATTGGAAAACACTGTCATGGATGCATAACACTGTTCTCAGCATTAAAGGCTTCATTTTCAACTGACAACCTTTTAGACGAGAAACTTTGGATATAGTAGTTGTATATATGTAGATATAGTCTAGTCATAAGTGCTCGTTGTCAGCTTTGGAGTATATGTCATTTACATAGAGCAACTTACATTGATACCTAAGAAGAACTAAGTTTTCACAGTTAAATTCTGAACATTTTTTTCAGAACTACAGATTCACTGCACAGTGAGCACTTGATTTTAGCCTTCCTAAAATCAGTTGTTTCTTTACTGCTGTCTGTTTTTTTTGACAAACTGCCCTTCTCACTTTCTTCTTCATCCACCTCTGCTCTAGACACTTTTTTCTGCCGTTTCCTGCCTGACCACAAGTGAATGGCTCTACACCCGTTAAATGGGTATGCGTCCTTGTTAGAAAAATATGTATTAACATATGTGTGTAATGCTTATTTTAAATAAGGGAAGATTAACACGTTTTTATTCTATATGCAGCATTAGTTCTATTTGAAACTGAAAACATGCTTTTCTAAAATTGTGCTTTCTGACATTGCAAGATGCACTCTGACCTAGTTTGCTAGCACAGCAAAATACATGTTTATGCTTTGGAAATGTACTGGAAAGCAGGTGGTTTTCTGCTAGGTCAGGAAATTAAATGGAGAATAATAATAATTTCTGTAGATCCATTCATTATGAACAATAAGCTCTGTTCGTGCTAATGAAAAAGTGCACAAGCTGCAAGAAAGTTAGATAATATAAACAATGAACTGCTTCAGAAATCTGTACTTGCATTGTGCTCGAATTAGCCATAGTACCTAGACTTGTAACATCACATAGCAAGAAAGTTATAATTGACCGGTGGTCGTCAAGGCCATCCTGTTTACTGAAAAATCTTTTTTAAACTTTGAAGAGTCAGCTAGAAATGTGAGAAACATCTGTAAAGTAACAGAATTGTGAACTGGTGGTCTGCTACATCAGCTGTAGTGGGCAATGCCTTGAAAGAAAGGTATAATAATTGTGACACTTCCTGATTTTAGTCAGACAAACTCGTAACTGCATTTTTTGTCTCCTTGCGCAAGAATAAAGATATCTGAACTGAACCTTATGCTTTTGGTCTTTTGAAGTATTTTCTTTGACAGTCCTCCAATAATATTAGAATTCAAGCCCCTAATATCATTCTTAGTGTCTTCCAATTACTCTCACCAGCCTGTTTCTGCAAAAATCTTAAGCACACCCTCCATATTCCTGTTTTGTCTGTTCTTCTCCCATACATCTCACTTACTATGCACTTGTTGCAAAACTGTGCCAAATAAGTATTCAGGCCTAGGCAATAGTATTTTTCTTTCATGCTTGTTGCTACAAGTCTTTTCCCCTCCACTGGCAATTATTTTTCATATGGTCTGTTATTAGTGTTGCTTGCCAGTGTGTGTGTGTGTGTGTGTGTGTGTGTGTGTGTGTGTGTGTGTGTGTGTGTGTGTGTGTGTGTGTGTGTGTGTGTGTGTGCTCATGTTGGTGCACTTTTATAATCATACAGATTTTCCCTCATTTTGCAGCACAGCATTACTTTGGAAAGTTGTGTCTTGCAAGTAAACATGTTGAGCAGCAAATGCCCTAATATTCTAAAAGAATAAAATATTTTTAATCTTTACTGTAAAACTGTCATGCAGCTTTGGAAGTGAATCTAATCACTGTTCTGAAAGTATTTTCTCATTTTCTGATGCTGTATGTTGTCCTTCAGAAATTTCATCACAACTATTTGTCTAATGGTGATTCCATCCCACTGCATTTCTTTTCTCCCTTTTTTCTACCATTCACTATGGTTAAAATGTTTTGAACTTTCACATATTTCCTGAATGTTTGAGTGAGGTACAGTTACTTTACACTGATTAGCACTTGAAAGTTGATGCAAATGCAGTCTATACAGTTCCCATATACTTTTCAGTACCATTCCTAGTACAGGGGATATAAAAAGTGTACACATCCCTGTAAAAATGACATGTTTTTATATAAAAAAATTAAACCACAATAAATCATTTCAAAACTTTTCCCACCTTTAGTGTGACCTATAACCTGTACAGTTTAATTGAAAAACAGACAAATCTGTTAGGGGGAAAATATAAAAAATAAAAAATGTACAATAAGCTGGTTTCATAGGTATGCACACCCTTCAGCTAATACTTTGTTGAAGCACTTTTTGCTTTAATTACAACATTCAATCTTCTTGGGTACACACCTGCCATCAATTAAAATGACTGATTAACCCCAAATAAAGTTCAGCTGTCCTAATAGGATTTTTCTGACATTTACTCAGTTGCCTGCTACAGCAAAAGCCATGGTTAGCAGAGAGCTTACAAAGCATCAAATGAATCTCATTGTTGAAAGGTATCATTCAGAAGAAGGGTACAAAAAATTTCCACAGCATTGGATATACCGTGGAACACAGTGAAGACAGTCATCAAAAAGTGGAGAAAATATGGGACAACAGTGATGTTGCAAATAACTGGATGTCCCTCCAAAAACTGATGAAAAGACAAGATGAAAACTGGTCAGTGATGCTGGCAAGAGACCTACAGCAACACTGAGGGAGCTGCAGGAATTTCTGGCAAGTACTGGTTGTGAACTACATGTGACAGCAATCTCCTGTATTCTCCATATGTCTGGCCTATGGGGTAGGGTTGCAAGACGGAAGCCTTTTCTTACACAGATAAACATCCAGGTCCCACTAAAATTTGCAATACAATACATCAAGTATCCCAAAAGCATGTGGGCAATGTGTTATGGTCTGATGAGACAAAGGCTGAACTTTTGGCCACAATTCCAAAAGGTACATCTGTTACAAAAACAGCACTTTTCAATACCAAAAGAATACCATCCCCACGGTGAAGTATAGTGGTGGCAGTATCATGCTTTGGGGTTGCTTTTCTTCAGCTGGAACTGGGGCTTTAGTCAAGGTGGAGGTAGTTATGAACATTTCCAAATACCAGTCACTTTTGGCATCTGCTAGAAAGCTGAAGATGAAGAGGAATTTCTCCTTTCAACATGACAATGACCCCAAGCATGCATCCAAATCAACAAAAGAATGGATTCACCAGAAGAAAATTAAAGTTTTAGAATCGTCCAGCCAGAGCCCAGACCTAAATCCAACAAAAAAACTCTGTGGGGTGACCTGAAGAGGGATGTGCACAAGTGATGCCCTCGCAATATGACAGATTTGGAGCGCTTTTTCAAGGAAGAGTAGGCAAATATTGCCAAGTGAAGATGTGCCATGCTGATAGACTGCTACCCTAGAAGATTGACTGCTGTAATTAAATCAAAAGGTGCTTCTACAAAGTATTAGTTTAAGGGTGTGCATACTTATGCAACCAGCTTATTGTACATTTTTTAATTTTTTATATTTTTCCCCTAACAGATTTGTTTGTTTTTTAATTGAATTGTACAGTTTATTGGTCACATTAAAAGTGGGAAAAGTTTTGAAATGATTTATTGTGGTCTCATTTTTTATATCACAAAAACCTGGCATTTTAAAAGGGGTGTGGACTCTTTTTATATCTACTGTATATTACAGTAGGTAAATACAGGGATATTTTTACTAGGCCAAAATCTCATGCCATCGATGACCCTATATTTTGACAAGTTATAGTAGCTATTTTTCTATTTATGCATGTAACACATAATCTATGTTTATATTCATGTGGTTTTAAAACAACAGCCTCTACATGTGTTACTGACAGACTTGCAATTCAATGCATTCTTGAATACCTGTAAATTCTGTATATGTTACACATCTGATAATGCAAGTCTTTTAGTGAAACTATTAATGTAGTGCACATAGCTGTTTTAGAAGTGTACTTCAAGTTACTATTGTAATTGTAAACTCATATGTTACCTGCTAGGTAGCAATGTGGCTAATGGCCATAGCCAACTCTATTATTTGGGAGGCATGCTCTCTTCAGAAAGAGTATTTACTTGTGGTACCCCCAGTGATCAATTCCAGGACCACTTGTCTTTGCATTTACTTTTGCAATATTAAGGCTGACATCAAGAATTTGTAGCTGGCCAAGTTTGGAGTCTGGAATCTGACTTTCAGATTTTTCAGGAGGGGCTAGCATGCAGCAATAAGTGTTTCCTGGACCACATCTTAAAACTACATGCCAAGAAATGCAGCACTAGCACCATGTATTTAGCCAAAACTGACTCAGTCATGAGGATAATGAGCACTTTCACTGACAATTACATATCCCTTGATTGTTATATATCCACTAATGTTAGGAAATCCTTTTAGCTAATCACCAGGGGTGATTAATAGAATATAATGTCCCCTTTGGTATGTTCTTGTCTAATTACATGACCCAGCTTGAGTGACTGCATTCTTTTCTCATTATAATAATCAAGTGTGTGTCTTTCTTGACACTTTGACAAAGCACTTTGTCCATTTTCTGTTTTTCCATAAACTCCTGAGAGGTAATCTCTGCCTAACCTGCATAGCCTCAAAGGATCCAGTCCACTGTCACCTGCAGCACATTCACAGAACTAGTAACATCCTAAACACCTGTTCAAGAGAACTCATCTTCAACCATAACATAAATATGACCTTTTGGCAATATAGCTATATATCCCAAAGAATACCCCTTAACAGACTTCCTTTGGATATAAATCAAAGTAGCTCCCTGACACTCTTTAAGCATAACTTGGAATCATGGATGCTCAATCATAAATACAGCACAGGTATGGTCCATGAAGCCATCACTGAAAGGGCTCAAAACTAGGTATAAATTAGTCATGTCAATTGAATAAATATTTTATGAAGAGGGAGGAGCATAGGGCAACATACAAGACTGGAGGAAAATGCACACAGGTGGATTATACCATATGCAGGAGGGCCAGTCTGAATGTGACTGGAGACTGTAAAGTGGTGACAGGGGAACACTTAGTTAGGCAGCACAGGATGGTGGCCTGTAGGATGATGTTGGCAATCAAGAAGAGGAGGAGGAGAGAGGAAGTAGGACAAGGAGACCTGGTGATGGAATGAGGAAGTACAGGAGAGTATACAGAGGAAAAGGTTGATGAAGAATTGGGAATGTCAGAGAGCTAAAGAAAGTAGACAGGTGTACATGGAGATGAGGCATATGGTGAAGAGATAGGTAGCTAAGGATAAGGTGTATGGTGAGTTGCATGAAAGATTGCACATTAAGGAGGGAGAAAAGGACCTGCACCAATTGGCTAGACAGAGGGACCAAGCTGAGAAAGATGTGCAGCGGGTTAGGGGGATAAAGTATAATGTGGGAAACATACTCACAAGTGAGGAGATTATGTTCAGCAGATGGAAAGAGTACTCTGATGGACTGATGAATGAAGAGAATAAGAGAGAGAGAAGGTTGGATGATGTGGGGATAGTGAATCAGGAAGTGCAAAAGATTAGCAAGGAGTAAGTAAGGACAGCTATGAAGAGGATGAAGAATGGAAAGGCTGTTGGTCCAGAAGACATACCTATGGAAGCATGGTGGTGTTTAGGAGAGATGGCAGTAGAATTTTTAACCAAATTGTTTAACGAAATCTTTGAAAGTGAGAGGATGCCCGAGGAGTGGAGAAGAAAAATATTGGCACTGATTTTTAAGAGTAAGGGTGATGTCCAGAGCTTTAGTAACTAAAGAGCGATTAAATTGATCAGCCATAGCATGAAGTTATGGGAAAGAGTAGTGGAAGCTAGGTTAAGAAGGGAGGTGATGATTAGTGAGCAGCAGTATGGGTTCATGCTGGAAAAGAGCACTACAGATGAGATGTTTGCTCTGAGGGAACTGATGGAGAATGTATACACAAGGTCAGAAGGAGATGCATTGTATCTTTGTGGACTTAGAGAAAGCATAATACAGGGTGCCTAGAAAGGAGTTGTGGTACTGTATGAGGAAGCTGGTAGTGGCAGACAAGTATGTAAGAGTGGTACAGGATATGTATGAGGGTAGTGTAACAGTGATGAGGTCTGCGGTAGGAGTGACAGATGCATTCAAGGTGGAGGTGGGATTACATCAAGGATCTGCTCTGAGCCCTTTCTTATTTGCAGTGGTGATGGACAGGTTGACAAATGAGACCAGAGGGGAGTCCCTGTGGACTATGATGTTTGCAGATGATGCTGTGAGCTATAGTGAGAATAAGGGACAGGCTGAGGAGACCCTGGAAAGGTGGAGATATGCTCTAGAGGAGAAGAATGAATTCAGGTCAGCAGGACTAAGACAGAATATATGTGTGTGAATCAGAGGGAGGACAGAGGAATGGTGAGGATGCAGGAAGTAGAGTTGGTGAAAGGGGATGAGTTTAAATACTTGGGATCAACAGTTCAGATTAATACTGAGTGTGAAAGAGAGGTGAGGAGATTGTGGGAGGGTGGAGTGGGTGGAGAAGAGTGTCAGAAGTGATTTGTGACAGATGGGTACCAGTAAGAATGAAAGGGAAGGTCAACAAGATGGCAGTGAGAGCAGCTATGTTACAGGGGTTGGATATGGTGGCACTGATGAAAAGACAGGAGTCAGAGCTGGAGCTGGCAGAGTTAAAGATGTTAAGATTTCACTAGGTGTGACAAGAATAGACAGGATTTGGAATGAGTATATTAGAGGGTCAGCTCAGTTTGGACAGTTTGGAGACAAAGTCAGAGCGGCAAGATTGCATTGGTTTGGACATGTGCTGAGGAGGGATGCTGGGTACATTGGGAAAAGGATGCTAAGGATGAAGCTGCCAGGTAACAGGAAAAGAGGAAGGCCTAAGATAAGGTTTATGGATGTTTTGAGAGCGGACATGCAGGTGGTTGGTGTGACAGAGCAAGATGCAGAGGACAGGAAGAAATGGAAACAGATGATCCACTGAGGCGACCCCTAATGGGAGCAGCCAAAAGAAGAAGAAGAAGAATGGGTACTTACAATATGGGATATTGTGGCCAGGCTACTAATGTTCCTCTGGATCAATAGCCTACTGTTAACCCATGACCCTAAGAACCTAAATGTGCACACTTCTTTCATTTTGGCATCACCACATGCTAGCAAACCAGTATCCTTGACCAGACCCATGAATGGTATTCACAAACCTATTAATTACGTCTGTATATCGGCTACATGATAGCATCACATAACACAGTGTTGTGTAGTTCAGAGAAGTGACAAAACCTAAAAACATATACAGATGCAGTACTGTCAACCTGGATGACTTAGCATGACGTGAATGAGCAACAACATTTACATAAGGACTGTCAGAACTTGTCTGGATGACCCAAATCATCCAAGCACACCCCTGCCCTTGATAGAGAAAAAGTCTACTCACATAAAATGCATCATCTAGACAACTATACTGCAGATTTCATGCCAGTGACACAACAGTGTTCCCACTCAATATGTTACCTCTGGTCACTGCTCTCATTGCTATGCACTGATGATAAGCGTTTATATCATGTTATCGAAATCTTACTACATCGATCACTAAAGGTCGACCTCTAGTGATCGATGTAGGAAAACATCGAATAACACTTAAAAAAAAAAAAAACAAAAATAAAAACTAACTAGTGTAGCCGGGGGCAAGCCCCCCTGCACCCTCCCCACCCCCCTACTTAAATATTCCAACTCGAGATCAAGACTACATTGAGGTAAATGGAAATCTCCCCCTACGGAGATTTCCGTTTACCTGCACGATGTTCTGCTCTTTCGATGTTGTGGTGCCGACAATATCAGCTTCGATATTGTCGGCATTTGACATCGTGAAGTAGACCCAAAGATAACCCTACTGTGCTACACCCTATACCTGAATGCATCAAATCAAAACAAGGGGGTCTATATCATAACAGCAAAAGCCCATTTCAGCGAATACGTAAACGTCAACACATATTGTGCAAACCGCGAATACACCAAATGCCCTAAACTGAGAAATTCAAAATCTCGAATCGGCATAGTTGGCCCTTCTGCGGTATAGCTCTGTAAGGTAAGTGTGTGATACTTACGGACCTTAGGGTTAGTGTGCGGGTTAAGATAAGTACATAGATAGTAATCTATGTAAGGTTTAGTGTAGGGTTAGAAGTAGGGTTTTATTAAGCGTATGTGTGTGGATTATTTATTTTGTTTGAGTATAGCTCATTAAGGTAAGTGTGCGATAGTTATGGACCTTAGGGTTAGGGTGCGGGGTAAGGTAAGTACATAGATAGTAATATATTTAAGGTTTAATGTAGGGTTAGAAGTAAGGTTTCAGTTAGTGTATGTATGTGGTTTATTTATTTTGTTTGGGTGGGTAGTATGTAGCGAGCAGTAGGGTTGGCCAACTATGCCGGTTTGAGATTTTGAATTTTGCGGTTTAGGGCGTTCAGTGTATTCGCGGTTTGCTCAATATGTGTCACCGTTTACGTATTCGATGAAACAGGCTTTCACGGTTATGATATAGACCCAGAACAAGGATGTGTTGTCTCAGTCCAAGTATAGTACTGCTATCACCCTGTCAAATGTCCACAACAGTATACACAAGGTATGAGCAGTGTGATGATTCACATTTAGGGCTGTGCAAATATATGACATAATGTTGAGGAGCAGTTAAACATTAAATGGTAATGTAGCCATAATTACTTATTATGGAATACAATAATAGTATACCAGGTAGTACAATCCTCATGCACTGTGTACATAATATTCTGTCAATTCACTTTCCCAACTACACAAATAGTTCTGCTGTTATCCTACAATGTGGAATTATACTTTTAATACATTTGGGTGATGAACAGCCTGCTTCAGATTACTGCCTGCCTTCCACTCTGTAATCCACACCAACATTTGTGTAACTACCACCAAATTTAACATATAATATATCAAGTTCTGAGTATATATATATATATATATATATATATATATATATATATATATATATATATGTATATGTATATATATATATATATATATATATATATATATATATATATATATATATATATATATACAGGTTTATTAACACAACATCGAACATCACCATGTAAACAGGTCAAAAATGCGGTTTAAATGTTTGATATGCTGTATCTTAATTAGCTGTCATTGCCGAATCGAAATACAGAACATTTCAAATTCGGTAGTTTTTGATGTCAGCCAGAGATATGCTTGCTTTCCAGCTGTACGAACAAACACATTTCAGTACTGCACAATGATAGAATTGATGTTTTTGCAGTGAGGCAAGATCCCCCCCACACACACACACACACACACACACACCCTGCAAACTATATATTCCAACTCTGAGATCACACTACAGTGCGGAAAAATATAAATTTCCCGATCCGCACTGTACAGAGATTTCTATTCGTAAAAGTGAACACATATCAGCGAATGAACAGTGGCATTTGCTACAACAGACACTCCAGGAAATTAGGGTTGGCAAGACGGGAATCAGTCAACTGATGATCGACATTCCAGTGTTACTAAACCTTCATTCTTCATTTTAACAGTAAACCTATATATGTGTATGTATGTGTGTGTGTGTATATATATATATATATATATATATATATATATATGTGTGTGTGTGTGTGTGTGTGTGTGTGTGTGTGTGTGAGTGTGTGTGTATATGTGTTTAATATGTATATACAATGAATAATCACAGCTGAATTTGTTTGAAACACAAAACATCCAACAAACTCATTGGTGATTATCATTATCGCCACCTAAATCATCTAAAAAAGTAACCGCAAACGTAAACCAATCTGTGACTCCCTTTGGACCGGCACAGTTGCATACATATCTCAGTATATAATTATATATAATTATATGCACAAACATACATACATATGTGTATGTATACATGTCTGTATATAAACATAATTTGTGACTGCCTTTTGGCCCTCCATAGTTACATGCCTATCTCAATATATAATTAGATACACATACTTACATATGTGTATGTATTCATGCATGTATATATGCAAATCTTTACACTTTTTTCCCTGAGTAGTATACATGCACAGGCCTGTGTGTATGCTTGCACATATGCAATTTATTTATATATGTATACATCTTATAATCAACAGACATGGTTGACACTAACATCCATATTCACACATATCAGAATAATATATTTTCACATTCACCCACAAATATGGTGCTTATGAAACTATATGCTAATGGCCATACACATTTTTATACTCCCATGAGTGTGCTGCAAATATCTCTCAAATGGATATGCCCTGCATGATAACACTTACTGCAAAGTTTAGCATTACACATTGTGCTATTTTTAATTTCTGAATACTCGCCTACTGTGTTTTATGTCCTGTAAGAACACCAACAATGTGCACAGATTACATGGTACCTGTAAGCAAATATTTAATTGTGTATTTTATTAAAAAATTAAAACAAATAGATTTGTACTATATTCTCATAGGCACAATCTCGGTATGAAATAATTTAATTTATTCCCATTATTCAGCTATTTGTTTATTGGTTTGTTTACATATTAATTTCATTTTGGTAACCATGTAAGTGGACTGGCTAATAGACTCTTTTCAGTCACAACCTGACCTCTATGGTACAAGACACAAACAGAAAATGGAAAAACGAATAAAGTATTATACCATTTTATGAAGAAATGTCAAACAGTTTGGTAAAATATAGAAGTGGAATTTAAGCAAGATGATAGATAAAAAAATAAGAAAGGGAAGTGAGGGCAAACTAGAGCTATACATTGAAGACCAAAATAATAAAACTGGACAACAAATTAAATATAATGTGAGACAAGATCAAGAAATTTTTCAAAAAAACATATAAAGATATTGCGCATAACAGAAAATCATTTTATATATATATATATATATATATATATATATATATATATATATATATAGATATACAAGATGTGGTAGGACTGAAAACATACAAAGTAACAAACTGTGTACATTGGAAAATGTATTCCCCAACACAACAGATTATAAATATATTTACAAAATCCTATTAAAAACAGTTTTGGCTGAACAAAGATGGTGAAAATTGTGATAATAACATCTCATTAACTATGATACTGAAATTAAAATAAACTATATTGAAAAAATAAATATCCACCTTGGACACAAAGTATAGGGATGAAACAGTATTAGTAACAATGACTTGAAACACTTCAGCATGAACTCACAGTATCATTCAATTTGTTATTCACCAGGTGATTAAAGTATGAGTAGATTCCTTAGGGTCTATATCAATTGAGTGAAAACTCTATTACATGAATACGAATACATTGAACCATATTGTGCGAAGTACGTAAACCTTGAACGTCCAAAACCACGAATTCCGAAATGTCGATTTGTTTTGGTTGGCCCGTCTGCTGTATAGCTCCATAAGGTAAGTGTGCAATAGATAGGACTTTAGGGTTAGGATTTGGGTTAAGGTAAATGCATAGATAGGTAATGTATGTAAGATTTAGTGTAGTGTTAGATGTAGGTTTTTTTAAGTGTATGTATGTGTGTTATTTATTTTGTTTGGGTGTATGTCTGTAGGGAAGTGTCTAGTTACGGACCTTAGGGTTAGGGAGGGGTTAAGGATAGTGCATAGATAGTTGTGTATGTGGGGTTTAGTGTAGTGTTGGAAGTAGGGTTTTGTTAAATGTACGTATGTGGATTATTTATTTTGTTTGGGTGTATGTCTGTAGGGTTTGGTTAATGTATATATATGGTTTATTTATTTTGTTTGGGTAGGTACTAAGTAGGGGGTGGTGGGGTTGGCCGACTATGATAGTTCGATATTTTATTTTTCGCGGTTTAGTGCATTCGGGATTTTCGCGGTTCGAGGTATAGGGGTCGATGTTTAGGTATTCGTGTAAAGGGGTTTTCGCTCAACTGATATAGACCCGATTCCTTAATACTGAAGACATGCACTTGTTCCACCCATATTGAAGGGAAAGGGGAACTGGACAAACCCAGAATCACAGAGACCCATGATGTTACTTTTGTTTTATGGAAACATAATGGAGAAGGTTATTTTGCATAATGTATAATCAGAATTAAGAAAACTAGGAATTGAAACTCTACATAAGCATGAATATCCTGAAAATAGATCTGTAACTACCTGCAACATGATGTCTATAATAATACAATAACAGTTATAAACAGCAAATTGTGCTGTGATGTAATTTATAATTTATATAGACTTTGATATGATCATACACAAAACAATGATCAAAACATTAGAACAACTATTTACTGATGTAATTTTGATAAGATGTATAGCTGCATGGTTTACAACTAGGACGTGGCAAAGACACATTAGTTGGACAGGTGAATCTCTTGGTTACAGTCAGGGTGTCATATAGAGCTCTCACTTGGGCTCCTCCCTCTTTACATCACGTCTTTCTGATCTTTCATTTGTGGTGCTCTATTATCTGCATGCAGGTAACTTTAAACAGGTAATCAGGTTACATCTATCACATATAGGAATAATAACTTGAGTCAAATCATTTGGGCACAGGAGAATAATATCGTAATACATTTATCAACAGCAAAGCTTATCAAATTTGAAAGACATAGAGTGAAGGGTATTTAATATAGCGCACATTGATTTAAAATGTAGATGTATTTAAGAACCTGGTTATATGGGTAGATCCAGCTTTGATTTTTTTTTTTTAATCATACCAGTAAATTGGTTAATGATTGTTTTTAAAAGTCTAGAATATCAGAAATTATGGATTACAAGTTACCCTAGACCCAAATTAGAGTATGGAATAATAATCTAGAAATCTTATAATATTTTAGCATGAGTAAATTGGAAAGAGCACAGAGAAAATATACCGAGGGCATTCATTGATGTAAAAATTTAAGTTATTACAAAAGATTAAAATATTTGAACTTTTTACTTCATCTCATATTGATATTTACATGAAGACCTTAAGTAGCGAGCAATTAGAGACAACTACCTCTAGGAATGTTTGGAGTTATCAAAGAGTAATAGAGAATCATCAGACAATCTGTGTAGGAGATGATATAGGAATGAGAGATGTAGTAACTTGTTCTCTGACAGAGTAGCTGACATATGGAATAAATTTGTAATTACAGTACAGCAAGCACTACTTTAGTATGTTTTTTTTAAAATGTCTTCTTCGCTTATATGGAAATGACTGTTCTGGTATACTTGCAGGCTAGAAGGGCATTATTGCCCATGTCTAAAATATTTGTAATGTATTTACATGTATGTAAAATGTGTAATTATAAATAATCTGCTTAATCGAGTGGCTATTTTACATATACAAGGATGCCTGCATTTTATTTATTTTTTTATTTTAGGTGCAATGGTATTCATTAAACTAAAGAGTGTATATTACAAATGTCTTGCATTGTTGTGATTGATCAGCAATTTTTCTGTTTGCAACAAAATATCACATTTGCTGTCAGTTATTTTTGAAATAATCCAACAGTTGTATAGTGAAACAGTGTAAATTGCAACTATGTATGCCTAGATATGTCATTAGTTGTGAAATAGTCAAATAAATAAAACCATGACTTCACATGAAACCTGTGTCTGCTTGCTTATTCATTTTGAAAAATAAATGAAATTACAACTTCACATGGAATAAGTTTGTCTGTTTACTTATTTATATATGTATGCATCTATGTATGAATGTAAGTTAAAATTGTACTGGCTAGTTCTTATCAGAAAAAAAATGGCTGCCTAGTCAATATCAATATACATGTAAAAAACATGTATTTCTTATGAATTCAGGACATTTCAGTCATAACTGAAGGCATACCTCTCAACCTGTAAGTACAAAGACTTTTGCCTTGACAGAAACATTTAATTGGCTAAAGTAGTTAACAAACTCCAAGATAAAAGAGTAGTGAACAGTACCTTTGCTCAAAAGTGTTAACAAGAAAAATAAGGTACTAGAGAAGACAGAATCCTTATGGCTCTGAGTTGATCAGATACTGTCTAGGAAATACCCTCTAAGATTTCTCTTCTAACTATCACTAAAGAACAGGCCCTCATCGAATACTCCATATCTAAAAACACTGCATCAATGGGCCATGATAATATCCATGGATGTCTTCTAAAACAGCTTGAAACATGACCTTTCAGGCCAACTAGAATTTCTGTTCAACCACAGGCTTCATCCCGAAGGAATGGAGGAGTGCAACTATCATCCTACTACACAAAGATGGACCATCAACTGACCCAGAGAGCTACAGACCCATAAGTTTGTTTAATCTTACAGGCAAGGTCATGGAAATAATTATCATAGACATAATAAAAAAAGCATAGGAAATCTTAAACAATAAATAAATAAATAAATAAAATAGACCCATCCCTGTTTGGTTTTGTAAAGAACAGTTAACACCTACTAAACCTGGTGAACTTCTTTGAGAATGTCACTAAAGCCATGGTTGAGGTCAAAATAGTACATACTGCCAACCTCAACTTGGCACAGGCATTTGACATGATACCCCACTTTGGTATTTTAGACAAACTCACTAATTTAGGCAAAAATCCCTATGTCAACAGATGGATAGCCAAATGGCTCACAGATAGGACACATTATGTTAAGGTGGGAGAATACACCTCCACTAATAGGCCTGTTACTTATGTTGTCCCTCCCGGTTCAAACTGGGACCTCTTCAGTTTGGAATATACTTCTCTCAAGTCAAGGCATATGTAGAGGGACGTTGGCTGACCAGACTTGCTGCTGACTGCAAGCTGGGTGCAATCAATGAATCCTCCAAAGACGTAGATATTATTGAGGATAATGTGACAGACAGACACATAACTGACACCAAAACCATGGCTTAATACTCATTGCAAAAAATGCATAGTTATACCCTTTGGTAAAATGACCACCCCTGCACATTGAAACATTGATAACTCTCAATTAAGATTAGAGAAGACCCGGTGATAAGGGACTTGGGAACTCAGATTGACAGTAAACTGAACTTTAATCACCATGTACCATTGTGGTGAGAAAATCCTTCTATGTGGTGCAAATTATAAGTAAGGACAAGGCATCCAGATCTAAGGAGATCATAGCCCCAACTATGCTCAGCTTTCTTTAGACCAATAATTGAGTACAATGGCCCCTTCAGCATGTACCTAACCAGGCATTTGCCAACAGCTAGACCGGCCACACAAGTTCCTCACTAAAAGAATACAGGATATAAATAACATGTCCTATGTGGACCATATCAAAGCCCTTTCCCTGTAGTGAGTCTTCTACAGACTACTGAGAGGTGATCTATGCCTACCCTATGAGGCATTCTCCCATCTAGTCCTGATTAATCTGTTATAAATTCAGTAAACAAACAACATTTGAATTACCTGATCTAAGGATCTAAGCCTCATCTGTGACATAAGCAAAACATGTTGGAGGAACAGATATGTGTCTCAGATATTAACCCTTCTCTGGAAGAGACTTCCCATTCATGTGAAACAGAGCTCTTCTCTATTCCCATTCAAACGCAATTTGGACTAATACATGGGAAATTGTAAATTCACCCCTGCTTGTCACCTGTGGCCTTTATGGACAGCAGCAGCTTGTAGATGCCCTAAGGCACAGGCATATACCAAAGTTGTTCTAGTCCTAGGGCATTGCTAATTATGAAAACTGGGACATGAATGACTAGGCTTAAAAAGGTTCTTTGACCATTAGCTAAGTAACTTCTTATGATCCTATGAGTTTTTTTTACAGTGAGTTGCAAATACATGAAATTGCTTTCCACAGAAAGTAGTGAAACAAAAACATGTTGAAGTCCAGAAATAAATATAATAACCAAAATCAGTTGTGGTGGAAGGTAGGCAAACATAGGATACTGATTATCAATGAGCTTCTCTTTAATTAAGATACACTTAATGGGCAAATTAGTTGGGCTAAGACATGCTTACATGATTGAATTCTACTTATCTGTATGACATGTCCATCTACAGGAAATGTATTCAATGTCATACTATTTAATTACAGGAAATGTATTCAATGTCATACTATTTAATTTTGAGGTCATGGACATTTTCCTTATGTGGTTTTGCCAGTCTGTTTCTATCCTGTATATAGACAGGAGTGGCGTTAGGTCAACTGGTGCCGTAGGCAAAAGGGCTCCATGGCGCCACTCCCACACCACCTGGTGCCCCCATCCTGGTCTACCTACACCAAATAAATACTGGAAAAGTGCCCCTGCTAGAGCAGTGCCCTAGGCAGCCACCTAGTTGGCCTATGCCTAAGGTCGGCTATGTATATAGATGTTGCGTTAATCTTTTAACTGGATTGCCCCATAGAGCTCAACTATGTTTTAGGCAGTCTGGAAGCACAAGCACCCTACATGACAAGCTTATGGTCACAAAATTGAAAATGACAGGAGCTGGGAGCAGATTAAGCTGCTAGAATGCAGCTGAAATAAGGCAAAATTAATTTGCTGTCTGTGGCAAGATTCCTAGACGTTGTGCATACTGCAAAGGGGTAGTACTCATGGACTAGCCATTAAAACTATATACTCACGCATCTATAAATATATCAACATTATTATTTAAAGTCATAACTATACTAATACATTTTGTATATTTCCAGTTAACAAAGAACTCCTATAATATAAAATGGCAAATGCATTTTCTTTAAGTAGGAAAGAAAGCTCACGGGTAATTCTCATCTCTGTACTGTTATGGGGATCAGTGGTACACTACATTACAAATGACATGACATACATAGCTACAAAAGACATTCAGCTATAGCTTTGAAACCCCCACATTTAAGACACTACTATACTAGGCATTGAGAGAAACCACCATTATATCATAGCCCCATGAAGAAGTAGATGAGCACAATGAGGAACAGTAGCTCCATGGGCCCAAAAAATCCCAGTAAGTGTTACTAGTGCTGTACAAAATTCTCTTCTACTACAGGGTTTGCTCACAAACTATGGCAAAGATCCAAAGTGGTTATTATCCAAATGGAGACTCTACAGCTTCCTTTGGCAAATACAGAACCATTAGTGTCACTGTTGAAAAGTGCAAAGTAGAAGAGGACTTTTGCGCTTGTTCAGGTAGACATGGATGGCCTTTTGCATCCATATAATACTCATTATGTAATTATGAGATAATATGTCACTGGACAAGATAGTATCATAGCATGTCAAGAAATACACATTAATAACAATAAAAATGTCAATGAATTCAGACAGTGAAATAAGCAATGAGATTTGGTCCTTACCAATATGGGTCAGTTTTGCACCACACCAACTGTGTCGTTATTTATGGTCAAATCAGATCAAAAATCATAACCCACAAACTCTTACTGCAATAAATCTGAACAAAGGCTACAAAAATGTGGGACAAAGGCACATAAATGGGGACATTTTTTAAATTTTGCAATTATAAATTTAGAAAGCAGATACAGTAACACTTTTTTGCAGTAACACATACTTTTCTGAAGGATATGAAGTCAGAAATTCACATGTATATCAATTAGTGACTTCAGTCCTCAGCAATTTTTGAGTTAAAGATCTGGACATTCTTTGGAACTCTATACAGCTGAAAGATATGCCACAAATCATTCAAATTCTCCATAAGATTGAAGTCTGAATCAACTTTGAATACGTCAATATTCAAAAATGATGCAAAAGTTTATCTACTAAAACTGAGTGGTGACTTGTCTAATTTCAAAAGCCACTATTATCTTCACAACCCCATCATACCTCTCAAGTGTCTATACATTAGCAGCATGTGTAGATTTTTGCCTAATAGTTTTGTTTTTTTCCACATAAAATTTGTGGTTTTCTGGCAGATCAGTGAAGATTGAATTCACTAAACGAGACACATTTGAGTTTCAGACTTCATATTATACATAAAATGTATGCTAATGCAACACCTTTTATTCTAGCAATTTTCTAACTATATAAGAGTAAAGTTTAAAATGTGTACCTATTTTGGGCTTTTGACCCCACCCATTAATTTTTGGCTTTGTCCAGATTTCTTATTCTTGAGAGGTATGAATCACATTCTTATGTGTAATTCTTAACTGACAAATTCTAAGCACACGTAAATAGTTGCACATATGTATCTATCACCCTCAGAAATGTTTACAATGCCAAATTCAAAAATAAACTCTAATAGCAGAACCATAATATAGACAGGTGTTATAATAAAAGAAAAAAAATGTACTGCATGCAAAATAAATAACTTTCAAGATACAAAAAGGCTTTTCTTAAACTGAACAGACCCTAATAAAATAAAAAAGCCAAATATGAGATAAACATAGCCACCCAGTTGAAGGATAGCAACAAGGCATTCTTTATGTAATAAACAGTGCCCAGCACTGCATAGTAAATGATATTACATATTCGTACCCAGAGGGCATTACAATACAGGTGCATAGGTAAGTACTAGGCTAACTGCTCTTGTAGGCCATTTTAAGCCAAGCCAATTTCTCTTTCAAGATGTGGGAATCAAACCCTGTACCTTGCGTCCATGAGGTAAACACCTTTACCACTACACCAACCAACACTTCAAAATATTTTTCCAGACTATTAGTTGATTAACAGCTGTTGTTGATGTTATGGTTACCTGACTCTGTAGTGCCTCCATCACACACAAGTTCACCAGTGTGATACTTGAACCACATACCTACGTAGTTACACAATCATCAGGACACAGGAAGAAATGCACACATCACAGGAGAAGTCTAACTGCTAATAAACCAAGCTCAAATTTCAAGACCATCAGATCTACAATATTCTCATATCACATACTCACATCTACAAATCCCCAATTCTCCCTAGAACAAATCCTCAATGTGCTATCCAACATCAAGAATGCTAACTGTATGAGGCTGGGCAACATACCATGCAGCCTATTGGTAAGCCTGGCTCATCATTTGTCAGAACCCCCACCCACCCAGAGGGGCTATTCAATGTCAGCCTTAATTTAGGTCTCATGCTGGATAAATAGAGGATAGTAAGAGTCATTTCCCCTTCACAAAAGTGGGACTTCAATGGACCCAAGTGATGACAGACCCATAGCCTGACCACCCTCATCTGTAAGGCTATAAAAGATCATTATGGATTTCATAAATTAGAATATAGGTAAGCTACAGACTCTAGACCCAAGTGTGTTCAGATTCATCAGGAGCAGATCTTGCTTATACTGAACCTGGTTGACTTCTTCAGAAAAGACTTGTCAATAAAAGTGCACCACAAAGTTCAGTCCTTGGGATCCATCTCTTTAGCATTTACTTCTTAAAGGTCAAAGGCAATGTTCAGAATTTGTGACTGAACATCTTTGCAAATGCCTGCCAACTTGACAACATCATAAATACTGCAATAAAACCAAGAAGCAGAGTAAAGCCAAAGTCCATGTACAAAACGACACCCCTAAACAATGTCAAAAAGATATCCAAGGTATTGAAAATATCATCAGGAAAACAAAGGCCCCCCCTATGAACTCAGACTGGCATCAGAAGCTAAGAAATAATGTGATTTTACTTACATCAGGAAATTATAAAGTAACACCAAAACTGATCTGAATTTAATCATAATGGGACTGTTACTCTGACCCAATGAATACTGAAAATGTTCCTCAAATTTGTGATTATCATCAGAAACAATCTCAAAAGATAAGATATAAAATTCTGTCTAAATTACTGCATTGCACCTGAAACAAGGTGGCAGACTTCTTAGAACACCCAGTCTACTTGGTGGATGGATAGATAGATAGATAGATAGATAGATAGATGATAGATAGATAGATAGATAGATAGATAGATAGATAGATAGATAGATAGATAGATAGATAGATTAGATAGATAGATAGATAGATAGATAGATAGATAGATAGATAGATAGATAGATAGATAGATAGATCTGTCAATGTAAGACCAGGCTAAAAGCTTGAGATAAGTGAAGAGAAACAGCAAGGAATGCATAGGAGCTAAGTCTATGTGTTTCTTTTATAACACCAGCAAAATCCTGTGCTACTTTTATTAACTGGAGTTGAATTGAAATTCACTATGCTACTTAGAATTGGCTTCCCTAGTTGATTTTAACAAATGGCTTAGTTTCTGGTGTCACTCCAAGGGCAATCTAATATCTTTCAACATGGAAGGACATGGTTAACAGAACATGTTGCTTTGCCAAGCTATGTCTGCACCTGTCTGCTCTTGACTTTCAGGTATTGGCTAAAACATTATCCACCCCTTCACCCCTTAGAACATTTTAAAGGCAATACCCAAACAACAAAAGTATCAACATAGCAAAAATCAATCAATCAATCAAAGCAACCTTAATGTATTACTTCTCAGCGCTCAGAACCCAAATAATAAACTTCACACGCTACAAGCTTTCTTTCATCTGAAGAATGTGGACATCTGTGTTGCCACTGAGACTTGTTTTAAAGCTGCAAAAACTACTCTGGCAGTGGAAAGCTAAAGTGCCTTCCACACATTTAGACCAGCAGCAGCACAGACTGGGACTAAAGGTGGAGGTGTCTTGTTCTACATTAGTAATAAATAACTTCAAGTTGGTTAAACAGGCTGATGCCCTAGAGCTCATCCACATCCATAGACAATATTCCTTAACATGTCCTAGGCAGCTACAGGATTCCCACTATGACTCACAAAGCTCACAACTCTTACCTAGACGTACTAGACATGCTCGCCATCCAACTAAATTCTTTGTTCACTGTAGACTTTAAATACCTCTCTACAGACTGAAAAACACTGCTCTAATTCACAGGCACAGTGTTTCCTGGACTTTATCATTATAAAAACCCAGGACCAGGTACTGCATGCCCCATCCAGAGGAGCAAACATATTAGAAAGAGTATTCACCAACATGGGAGAGCATTGCACCCCCCCCCCCCGTGTTACATCCTCATTGGTGTGGTCGGAACAGAAAATTTTCTGCATGGAAATAAAAAGCAACC
Source organism: Protopterus annectens (assembly GCF_019279795.1). Classification (NCBI taxonomy): domain Eukaryota; kingdom Metazoa; phylum Chordata; order Ceratodontiformes; family Protopteridae; genus Protopterus; species Protopterus annectens. The sequence goes on from NC_056738.1 coordinate 408,769,967, forward strand.
TGGAAAACCCAACTAAACCTTTAACTGTTAGGAATTAGTCTAAAGCAAACTACCTCCTATTAAATTACACTTTATTGCAATTCTCAGCTCCCTCAAACCCTGAGAACACATCTAAAAAAGGGGAATCCACAGAAATCCCCGGTTTTCCAAACAGTAAAAAGGTTAAAAACTTTATGCCAACCCCCAAAAAATAAACCCCAAAAATTAAACCCAAAAAATATCTGAATATTACCTTTTAACAAGGGGTGGAAAAAAAATGACCCCCGGGAACAAAAAGGCCATCACGACAAAGTTTTTTATTAAAAACCCGGAAATTAAATATTAAAAGGGGGAATTTCAAGGCAGGTCCCTCCCAGGTTCTTTTTTAAATTTTCCTTCTTTAACCCGGGAGGAAACCCTTAAAGGTAACCAACTTGGATGGGCAAAATGGTGGAAAAACCCCCAAACCCTTAATGGCCAACCCCGAAAAATACAAATCTATTTGGTGAAAACTTAGCTTCTAAATCCCCCTTTATAACTTTCTTATTTAAAACTTCTCCACATAACCCGGGAATTGGGCTGGTAGCCCCTCCAAAAACCGTCAATGGGCCCAACCCGAGTTTTCCCCCTTTTTTGCTCTTAAAATTTTAAAACAAAAGGGCCCCGTTAAAACCAACTTGGGTGACTGTTTAAACAATAGCCCCAAAAACAGGTTTTCCCTTTAAAGGGGGGCTGCAAATTTTTTTTTTTATTTACTTTCAACTTTTTCCCCCGGAAACCAAAGGCCCCAAGGGCCTACAAGCCCGGGGAAGAAAAGGCCCATTGGAAAAATTAAAAATTATTATTGAAAAAATTGGGAAAAAAAACAAAACATGGTAAAACCCAAAATTCCGTTAAAAAAAGGGTTTTCCCTACTCAAACCCGGGAGAAAATTCCTTAAAAAGTTCAAAAAAAAGGGTATGGAAAAACAAAATTGCAAACCCCCTCCCTTACCTGGCCCAAGGTTTCCCTTTTCCCTAAAACAAAAAAATTGGGAAAAATTCAGAAATTGGGTAAACCCCCTTAAAAATTACTATTTAGCTTAAATAACTTAAGGAATTTATTGGGGAAACCAATCCAAAACCATACCTAATATAGGGTTATTAATTTTTTATTATTAATAATAAAGGTTTTTGGGTTTACCAAAATTCAAACGTAAATTAACTATCATAGACCTTTTTCAAAACACCTTTACAAAAGAAAAGGGGGTTAAAAAAAAATTTAATTAAATTTTTTATTTAAATTTAAATTCTTTTTTCCAGGAAAGGGCCAAAAAGGAAAGGTTTTTCCAACCCCGGGAAGAAATCCACATTAGAAAATTTTTAAAAACTGTTATTGCCAAAAAATTTCCCCAAAAAAAAACATAGTCCCTTTTGGGGGAAAATTTACCCCCAAGGGAAACCCTACAAAAAGGATTCATTTTCCCCAAACAAACTGGGAGAAAATCCATTTAAGAAAATTAAAAAACCCCTTTACCCAAATAAAGGGGATGGGAAATATAACAATCAATTGCAAGGAAAACCCCCCTTTATACCTCCAAAATTTCCTTTACCTCTTTAAAACAAATTAAAATGGTTCCCTTAACCGGGCAAAAATGGGTGTTGAATTAACTTTAAAGCCATGTATTATCTATTGAAAACCCATAACTTACATTAAATTTAAATTAAATATAATTTAAAATTTTCTAGGTTTTTTGGCGGGGTTCCCGTCCAAAACCACCCTTTATGGGCTTTGGCCCAAAGGGGCCTTTTCCCCCACCCAAGCTTTTCTAAAAGGGGGAAAAAAATTTAATTAATGTTTTTGCCAGGGGTTGGGGGGGGCAAAACCCCCCTTTAAAATTCCCCCAAATTGGGGAAAAAGCATAAAAAGGGGGAAAAAGGGGAAATTTTTTTTGTGTGTGTTGTTGGTGGTTTTGGGTGTTGTTTGGTGAAAATATTAAATAAAAAAAATTATATATTTTAAAATTCACCCAAATAAACCCTACAAACTTCAAAAATTGCAACTAAGCTCAAACAAATTCAGGATGGGAAACCACCTTCCATCAAAAAAGAATGGGGCAAGGGAAATTTTCCCAAGGTTTCCCAATTAAAACCCTGAAAAATTAAAAGGGAATTATGGGAAATATGATAAAAAATAAAAGGTTTTGGTTTCCCCGTTTGGTAAAAAAATTAAAATATCCTTCCATATAAAAACCCTCAATAACCCCTTCCACCAAAAGGGGTTTCCAAAAGGAAACCCCTGGGAACAAAAACTTTTGGGGCAACAACGTAAAGACCAAAAGCATTATTTTTAAAATGAACTTTCATTTGCATTTAAATTACAAAACCTAACTTTTTATTTCCTCTTTCTTTGACCTCGGCTTTGGGGGTTTTCCCTTCCTGGCTTGAGTTGCTGGTCCCCTTTATTTTTGGGGTGTGGTTTTCCTAGGGCCTTTGGGGTTCCTTAAAAACCCCAAAGCCCTTCTTTAGGGGACTAGCATCTTAAAATTTGGGCCCTAGGGGGTTTACTCTGGATTTTGGCCCTTCCCTAAGCTTGGGAGCTGGGTGGCAAAATTGCACTGTTTAAAAAAACCAAATTCAATTGAAATGTAACAGTTTTTTTAAAAAAAAATAAACAGGGAAACAGGGGGTGGGGGTTTTGTTGTGTGTTGTGGTTGGTGGGTGGTGGGTGGGGTATTTGATAATTTTTTATTTTTTAAATAAATAACCACAAACACATACAAAAAACACAAACATATATAAAAGGTTATTTAACAAAAAGCAAATCTAATTTAGTGCCCAAAAAAATTCTCTGAAAAGAACTAGCCAGTTAATAAGGGAAAAAAAATGGGGAAAATAAAATTGAGCCCCGGGAAACTTTAATTTTTTAAATTTAAAAAAATTTTAAAAATCTGGAAAAAAGGGAAAAAAGAAGAATAAATTAAAGAAAAGTTAAAATTTGTGTTCTTTCGGCCTTTCCCCGTTGGGTCATTTGAAAATTTTTACTTTTTCCGGCCCCTTTCCCCAGGGCCTGACCCCCATACAAGGTAAACCCAAATTCCAGCCAAAAGTCCCAAGGAAACGGGTTAAAAAAAAGAGAATTTTTTAAACCAAAACCCGCATCTTTTGTGGAAAAGGCAACAACGGTACCGGAGAAACCCACCAAAAACATTAAAAATTTTAAATTTTTAACAGAATAGTTTACAAACCAATTAATTTTTTGCCCATCAACTTTTGGGGAAAAAATTTCTTTCAGTTCTCATCCAAAAAAAGGCAAAAAAAAAAAAAAAAAAAAAAAAAAAAAAAAAAAAAAAGAAAAAAAAAAAAAAAAAAAAAAAAAAAAAAAAAAAAAAGAAAAAAAAAAAAAAAAAAAAAAAAAAAAAAAAAAAAAAAAAAAAAAAAAAAAAAAAAAAAAAAAAAAAAAAAAAAAAATAAAAAAAAAAAAAAAAAAAAAAAAAAAAAAACTTGAGGTTTCTTAAGCTCATACCATCTCACAAGCACTATGTCTGTCTATACACATTGTCATTGACTGCCTTTTGTTTTGAAAGATTTAGTGCTGATCAAGTAATCACCAAAATATAGTAATCTATAGGATAGCCTAAATTACTTCCTGTGGTCCAAGTTATTTTTAAAATATAAGCAACGTAATATTATATAATGCGATAAAAAATTATGGCATCGTACAGTTCGAAAACAATAAATATTCATTCACTCCGGATGAATATTGAATACTTCCAACTGACGTACAATAATGGGGGAGGGTTTTGGGCGGTGCTTGCTACTGCGCATCTGGTGAGCCAGTACACTACACTATCGCCCAAAAAACATACTCTTACTGTTGTATTCAGCAAGTATTTGATACGAACATTTCCACTGAGGTGTTCTGAAGGCATCATCTTATGCATAGACGGTTTCTTTTTCAAATCTACCCTCCCCAAAAAATTCAGCAATGGTGCAATACTGTAAAACATGATCATTATCAGTAACACGTGCTTCGAGACCTAAACTCAGAGCACTCCTTTCCCAAAACTCACAAAGCCTAAATTGCAAGCTGGACTGTCACAAAACACAAAACGCATACAAAGAAAGCATTATTAAAACTAAGTACTAAAAAATAACTAAACTCACCTCCATGCTTTCCAGTGTGACTCTGACTTGTAATCTGAGCCAATCTTCTGTAGACAGTGAAAAACTCCCTTCACTCCTCCACTCACAACTTCTGCACTGTTACCTTTTACGCTGAAATTAAATCTCTTTCAGGTAAACCATTTATATGGAAATCTCTCAGATATATGGAACAATCTTCTAGCCACTGCCTCAGTGAGGACATTCTCACGTCTTTTCATACCTGCTGTATGATTCCCTTTGTTACTGGACAGTTTTTCAAAAGAGGTTACCCTGCTTCTCTAGTTAATCAATTGGCTCAAGAGGTCACTGAAAACAGAGAACATAAATACTTTCCGTTGTTGGGTAGAGGTTCGCAGATGGTTGAACAAAGTGAGCAACCTGAGCAATTTGATATCCATAATAGTTTCATTTACACATTTTCTAAAGATTCCCAGCAGGTGGAACAAACGGTGTTGAAACATTGGCCTGTTTTAACACTTCATGAAGATTTTAAGAATATAATACAGAAGTGTCCCAATTTTGTAAAAAGGAGAGATGTTAATTTAAAAGGGTTATTTGAAAGAAAACAATACATAGAACATAGACATCATTCTGGTAGACTGGGTACATACAAGTGTGGAGCATGCAAACAGTGTGTATTTATATTCAACGACAGTCCCTTATACATCCCATCTAGGAATTTCAGGTTTGACTCGGATGGTTATTACAATTGTGGGACTAAAGGCGTTGTATATTTAGGATTATGTACCCAATGTCCCAGTTTTTATATTGGGAAGACGGAGAGACCCTTAAGAAAAAGAATTTATGAGCATGTATATGACATCTCCAAGAAGAAGGAAACCAATGCTTTTTATAAGCATCTTACTGCCTGTCCCAACATGCAGCTTAAATTTGTTGTACTTGAACAGGTGACACAAGATGCTGGGGGGGGGGGGGGATTGGGAGACACGTCTTGAGTACAGAGAGCTCCTATGGCAACTTAGATTGAATGCTGCAAGGCTCCCTGGCTTGAATGAGTGCATCAACATCACTAGTGTGCTCAGGCTTAGGAAGGCTAGGTTATAACCAAAACTAAATGATGGGTTTAAAATAACTTAATTAGGTGTTATAAGTATATATTTATTTTATTACATTTATTATAAACATTTATAGTTAATTTTAATATTTACAGCTTTATAAAATTTTTTATACATTAAGTAATGTTCTTATTCAATAAGGAACTTTTAATTTATATTTTTAAAAAATTCTTTCAAATGTTTTTTTGAACAATATCTTTTTATCTGTTTATTAGATTAATTAATCAAGATATCATGTGACTATGTGTTACATTTAAATCAATGTTACACTGTTTCCTTTTTATCTTGATAAAGCCTGGTATTAACCAGGCGAAAGCGCTTGATTTACTTGGTTTTGTGGTCAAATAAAAGTCTTCATTTTCATTTATCATCACTTTTTGTTTGCTGATTCTCCTTTCTGTGGATTCTGTTTGGATTTAATAGTTTACTGGACAGTTTTGTTTTAACTGAAGCTACAAGAGATTAATAAATTGTAACACATAGCCAAGAATGATGAAACCATGATTATAGTAAATCTCTTGAAAAGTGCCTTACTATGGAATTCCACACCATGCCACTTGTGCTGGATAGTGTTTTTTTCATTCCATCATACCATTAGACTCTGTGAAACATGTGCTTTAATTATTTTAAATTTCAGTAAATCTGTTCTAATTATTAAATGTTGGTCAAGATGTAGATCTTCTTCGTCTTTCAGCTGCTCCCGTTAGGGGTCGCCACAGCAGATCAACTGTTTCCATTTCTTCCTGTCCTCTGCATCTTGCTCTGTCACACCAACCACCTGCATGTCCTCTCTCACCACATCCATAAACCTTATCTTAGGCCTCCCTCTTTTCCTGTTACCTGGCAGCTTCATCCTTAGCATCTTTTTCCCAATATACTATGCATCCCTCCTCAGCACATGTCCAAACCAATGTAATCTTGCCTCTCTGGCTTTGTCTCCAAGCCTTCCAACCTGGGCTGACCCTCTAATATACTTATTCCTAATCCTGTCCATCCTCATCACACCCAGTGCAAATCTTAACATCTTCAACTCTGCCACGTCAAGCTCTGACTCCTGCCTTTTTGTCAGTGCCACTGTCTCCAACCCATATAACATAGTTGGTCTCACTACCCTCTTGTAGACCTTCCCTTTCACTCTTACTGGTACTCTTCTGTCACAAATCACTCCTGACACTCTTCTCTACCCACTCCATCCTGCCTGTACTCTCTTCTTCACCTCTCTTCCACACTCACCATTACTCAGAACTGTTGATCCCAAGTACTTAAACTCATCCACCTTTGCCACCTCTACTCCCTGTATCCTCACCATTCCTCTATCCTCCCTCTCATTCACACATATATATTCTGTCTTAGTCCTGCTGACCTTCATTCCTCTTCTCTCTAGAGCATATCTCCACCTCTCCAGGGTCTCCTCCACCTGTTCCCTACTCTCACTACAGATCACAATGTCATCTGCAAACATCATAGTCCACGAGGACTCCTGTCTGATCTCGTCTGTCAACCTGTCCATCACCATTGCAAATAAGAAAGGGCTCAGAGCTGATCCTTGATGTAATCCCACCTCCACCTTAAACGCATCTGTCACTCCCACCGCAGACCTCACCACTGTCACACTACCCTTGTACATATCCTGTACCACTCTTACATGCTTCTCTGACACTCCCGACTTCCTCATACAATACCACAACTCCTCTCTAGGCACTCTGTCATATGCTTTCTCTAAATCCACAGACACAATGCAACTCCTTCTGACCTTCTCTGTACTTCTCCATCAACACTCTCAGAGCAAACATAGCATCTGTAGTGCTCTTTCCTGGCATGAAACCATACTGCTGATCACTAATCATCACCTCCCTTCTTAACCTAGCTTCCACTACTCTTTCGCATAACTTCATGCTGTGACTGATCAGTTTAATCCCTCTGTAGTTACTACAGCTCTGCACATCACCCTTATTCTTAAAAATCGGTACCAAAACACTTTTTCTCCATTCCTCAGGCATCCGTTCACTTTCCAAGATTTCATTAAACATTCTAGTTAAAAACTCCACTGCCATTTCACCTAAACACCTCCATGCTTCCACAGGTATGTCATCTGGACCAACAGCTTTTCCATTCTTCATCCTCTTCATAGCTATCCTTACTTCCTACTTGCAAATCCACTGCACTTCATGATTCACTATCCGCACATCATCCAACCTTCTCGCCCTCTCATTCTCTTCATTCATCAACCCCTCAAAGTACTCTTTCCATCTGCTCAACACACTCTCCTCACTTGTGAGTACGTTTCCCTCATTATACTTTATCACCCTTATCTGCTGCACATCTTTACTAGCTCGGTCCCTCTGTCTAGCCAATTGGTACAGGTCCTTTTCTCCCTCCTTAGTGTCCAACCTTTTATACAATTCTCCATAATGCCTTATCCTTAGCCGTCGCCACCTCTCTCTTTGCCGTGCTCCTCATCTCTTTATACTCTTGTCTACTTTCTTCATCTCTTTAACAATCCCACTTCTTCTTCACCAACCTCTTTCTCTGTATACTCTCCTGTACTTCTTCATTCCACCACCAGGTCTTCTTGTCCTCCTTCCTCTTTCCAGATGTCACACCAAACACCTTTCTAGCCATCTCTCTTACTAGCTCTGCTGTAGTTGCCCAGCTATTCGGTAACTCTTCACTGCCACCCAGCGCCTGTCTTAACTTTTCCCTGAACATCACCACACAATTACCCTTTTTCAATTTTCACCATTTGATCCTTGGTGCTGCCCTCACACTCATCCTCTTCTTCTTGATCACCAATGTCATCCTACAAACCACCATCCTATGCTGCCTAACTACACTTTCCCCTGCCACCACTTTACAGTCTCCAATTTCCTTCAGACTGGCCCTTCAACATAAGATATAATCCACCTGTGTGCATCTTCCTCCACTCTTGTATGTCACCCTATGCTCCTCCCTCTTGTTAAAATACGCATTCATCACAGCCATGTCCATCCTTTTCGCAAAATCAACTACCATCTGACCTTCTGCATTCCTTTGCTTAACACCATACCTACCCATCACTTCCTCATCCCCCTCTGTTCCCTTCACCAACATGTCCATTGAAATCTGCTCCAATCACCAGTCTCTCACCTTTGGGTACAGTCATCACCACTTCATCCAACTCAATCCAAAATTTTTCTTTCTCATCCATCGCACACCCAACTTGTGGAGCATATGCAATAACAACATTCATCATTACACCATCAATTTCCAGCTTCATAAACATCACTCTATCCAACACTCTTTTCACCTCCAAAACACTCTTAGCATACTGTTCCTTCAGGATAATGCCTACGCCATTTCTCCTCCCATCCACACCATGATAAAACAATTTAAAACCACCTCCGATACACCTAGCCTTGCTCCACTTCCATCTGGTCTCTTGCAGACACAATATACCAACCTTCCTTCGGTCCATCATATCAGCTAGCTCTCTCCCTATACCAGTCATACTGCCAACATTCAAAGTTCTGACCCTCACTATCACAGTCCTAGCCTTTACCTGCCTTTGGGCATGCCTTCCCCCTCTTCTCCTCCTTCGGCCAACAGTAGCCCAATTTCCGCCAGCACCCTGATGGCCAACAGTACTGGTGGCGGTCATTGTTAACCCGGGCCTCGACCGATCTGGTATGCATTTCTGTACTGTTGTCTGCATGTATGACAAAATGTAGATAATGACATAAATTATAGGAATTGCGAATTTTGTCTAAAGAATTAAATGAATAATGGCAAATTAAATTTGCAGTGGCCCTGAATCAGTTGAAGCTGCAGAGAGCAGTAGATTCAACTATTGATCCACAAACTGTTAAGAGTCTTTCATGCAGGCCATTCAATTATTCCTGTGCTTGATTAGCAGACGGCCTAATAAATGGCAACACAAGTATAACTATTCAGCTTTAGTAAGTAAGATACTGTATAACAAAGTATTAATACAAATGCAGTTATTGACATGACTGGTCTACATTATAGAGTCACCTACAAAGTTGAAATAAATTCATTCCCACAGTATACTTTACTAAAAAAGGTAAATATCAGTCAGTGGCATATCCAGGTTTCATTCCTTGTTGGGTACAGCAACTTGATGGCAGGTGATACCATGCATGCTAACCTGTTCATATCACTTTGAAAGCCTAATATTTGATTGACAATTAGCATGCTAATCTAATAAGATGTGTGTATGTCAGTTTGCAGGCAGTTTCTAATCGGTTAGTCTCCTTTGTAGTACACTTGGTTACTTTACACTGGCTCTGTGAATCTAAGTCAGAGGTTCATATGAAAAAGGAAAGGGGAGAGAGTGAATGACAAACACAACCTGGCTGACTGTATATATTTAGTGGTAAAAGCTGAACGCCAATTTTATTATTTAGCGTTCTCGCCTTGCTAGAAATAGCAAAGCGGCAAATAAAATTGCTCAGCTTTTCACTGAGTTTTCGAGAAAGATTTTTTTGCTGGAGCAAGGTTCTGTGGCAGTATTTTTTGTTTTATCAGTTTGTCTTTTTTTCGTTTTATACTAATTTGACTGTATATATTTAGAAAGTCTGTTCTGCTACGGAGCAGACACACAGATGAGGCTAGCATGTTGCAACAAGGCAGCATGAAGGGATGTGGAAAAGCCGCCTATAAGCATCAGTTTTTAGTGATGTAGTTAGGGATTGCATACACAACTTATGTAGGAGTCTGTTGCTTTGATTGGGAATGTTCCATTTCCCCACGCCATCACAAGATAGCTCACAGGCTAAGGGCAATCAGAATGCATTCTTCAGCTATGCCCAAAACCTTAAAGATAATACAAGACAGTGTGTTGAAATGGTGGTATATGGTACCAACTTCACAAATTAGGATGTCATACCAAATAAAAATGGTAAATTCAGCTCAAACTTCAACCCCCACTCCCCCACCCTTAGTTCCACCAGGTGAAATCCCCTCCAGTGTACTTCCCTCAACTGGGAGCAGAGACGAGATGCTGGCAGCACTCACTAAAGCCAAGACTACCACCTTTGTGGATCCCAACAACATCCCCAGTTGACTCTTGAACAGCCAGAAATACAACCTGTTGGGACCACATGAGCCACCCTTCAACTACACCCTTGGAAAAGGCTATATTGCAAGTGAATGGAGGACTGCAACAGTCAGTCCCCCCCACGAGGGCAGACCATCCCCTCTGCCAGAGAACTACTTTCTCATAGTTTAACAAGCCTAATATGCAAAGCCGTGAAATTAAATATCATGGAAATAATAAACAATGACATTGACAACCTTCAGACAGTGGACCCATCCCAATTTTACTTTGTTGAGGGAAGGTTGTGCTTACTTAACCTGAAAGAGTTCTTTGAAAGGATCACTAAGGCAATTGACATAAGTGAAAGATTGCATACTCTGTATCTTGACCTGACCAAGGCATTCAGTACAGTAGCCAACTCAAGCATTGTTGACAAGTTCTCTGAGCTAGGCATAAATCCTTACATAACTCAATGAATTGCCAGCTGACTCACAGACGGGACCCAAAGAATCAGGATCGGTGAGAGTATCTCCACCAAGAGACTGGTCACCAGGGGAGTACCCCAGGGCTCTGTACTGGGCCTGTTCCTGTTTGGCATCTACTTCTCAGAAGAGAAGGCTAACAATCAAGGCGTCTGGCTCACCAGCTTTGCAGATTAGTGTAAACTGAGAAATCACAGACAAATGACTGGTGGCAAGGTCATGGCCTAAAATTCATGCAAATAAATGCATCATAATGCCCTTTTGGAATTTGTTAGCCCATCTATAAAACACCCCTATTAGTCAAACCAGTACTAATGCATGTGGGAACATATTCAGATAGCAATATGGCCTTTCACCAACTCACAGCTAAGATAATAAGAAAAATCATTCTATGTCACTGAACTTATAGCTAAAGGTATGCCATCCAAGTTCAAGGAAGTTATAGTTCCATTCTTTTAGGCCCTTATCATGGCCATCATGGAGTACAATGCCTCCTTTGGCATGTATCTGAGCAGACACTTGCAACCATTGGAATGCGCACAAACGTTTCTCATCAGGAGAGTTCAGAGCATGAATACTCTGTCCTTCACTGATCACCTAAAGGCTCTGTCACTGTATGCAGTCCCCTGCTGACTGCTGATAGGGGATCTTTGCCTGACTTATAGGGCTTCATCAGACTCATCCCTGATGGATCTGTTGCATATGGGCATAACAGACAGCACCAAAGCACTAGATCCAGGAATCAAAACTTCACTTGTGACATAAGCAGAACAAGCTAGAAAGACAGATGTGTGTCCCAAGCCATCCTCACGCTATAGAATAGGCTTCTGATCCATGTAAAACTGATCCTTTCCAAATTAAATCTTGACAATTGGATGGGAAATCATAAATTTACCCCCATTCTAGCCTGCATGTCCCTTATGGACAGAGACTGTCAATAAAAAAAGTATTATCCTAACACCCACACCACAAATCCTTAGTTAATTCCCTACTAACATGCACCCCCCCAGTATGGACACCCATGACACTCAGGACCCCAAATGGTTAGGGGTAAGTAGCTAAGCTTGTAAGGGCCCTAGTGGTCATTAATCCAGTAACAACCTATGAACCTCAGTAACTTGATAGATAGTAAATTGACTCACAATTACAACCCAGAAATTTCAGGTGAGTGGCTATATTTCATCTAAAAGTTCTGACACCGTGGAGTACCACAGAGCTCTCCCCACATCTAGTTATTAGTGTCACAGACAGCAACCCACTACCACTAGTAACAGAACTGAGGTACCTAGGGACCTCTTTTTACCAACAATGTAGACTACAGAAGCAACATATGATAAAATATCAAAGACAGTCAGCAGAGAGGGATACACTAAGGCAGCCTGTACTGCATGCAGACATCCTCAATTTGGATGTTGAAAATTTCTTAACTGTGGAGTTTTGGATTTGTCAAAAGAAAGCCCTTTAATGTTTCCTCAACAAAAAAGATCTCAGGTCTCAATACTCCCAGATACTTTGCTAGAGTAAAACAATTTCTTCCTCTACAAAGTATCCAACAAATCCCTGACAGGGTCATGTCTACTAAAGTTCCCATGCTATGAATGACCCAGCAGTCTAAGAACACCTTCAGCACAATAAAACTAGTTGTGAACCTGCACTATCACATCAGCGATTCCAGATGGCATGACAAGTGCATTTCACATTTGTAAAATAGAATGACTTTATATGTCAAGCAAAAAGTATTTATCTTGCAACCTTTAAAACCAATTTGGATAACTATAAGAATTCAGGACAAAATTAAATTCATTCCTTACACCTTCTTACTCTCCTTTCTTCACTTACTTCCTTACTTCTATCAAATTCTGTTCCCAGACTTTCTCTATAAATATACCATAAGCCTGTTCTTCCCTCACTTCATATTGCAGTTCCTGTTTGTAATAGACTAACTTACCTGTAATTTCTCTACAAACTGTCTAAAATTCTCTAAATATTAAAATGACTGTCATGTAACCTGTACTGATTCTTAACCAATGTTTTTATTTTATTACTAATTTGTTATAATTAAACTGCAGATGTTTTTGTTTTATTTTTGAAGATTATATTTTCCAGCAGGGAAAACAACTAAATGGAGTCTGGGTATGTTATGCACTGCCTGGTTACCATATAACAAACAAACAAAAAGGTATTACTTAGGTCAGATGTAGTTCATAATAAATTTTTTCAGCCAGTTTATGTCAAAATCATTGAATCACAAATCATTTTCATACCCAAATTTGTCTCAGCATAGGCCATAGCTGTAGTAAACAATCTCCTTTTTCCCCTACCTAAATCTAAAACACCTTCCCATCTCCCTTAAAGCCACTTATGTGGTCCACGCCAAGCACTTGCTTGCATCCGTTTCCTAGGAAGAGAGCAGATGGTGTGGCAGCTGTGTTGTTGAACTCACATTCAATTTTGAGCATGAGCAGATGATCAGATGGGTTTACAGCCGTTTGAGTCCCTGTCTCCATATTTCTGACATTCAAGCAGCTGGAACACCCAGTACACCAGCCGTGTTCAATGAAACACTTCATATGCTATGAACAAAGTGAGGAGCAATTGGCCACAATACAGAATGCCACTATCATGGACTACAGTAACATCATATAAGGTTTTAATCTTATTATGAGTTACTACTAATATTATGAAATGCTTGGCAATAGGGATGTACCGATAGGCATGTCTTAGATCCAGCTTTACCATGAAAGGTAGTAGAGAGAATAGTGGCACAAGATAGTGAAATGATAACATATTGAACTTCAAAATGTAAACAAAAGGGTTTAGACCAGAAATATCTAGCACTGGTCCCAAGGATCCTTTTGATTTTAAAACTAGAGTGAATGTACGATTCCTCATCCATTAATCCAAACTCTGTTTGAAAAGGGTCATGGAAGGGCTCTGTTTTACATGAATAGGAAGCCTGTTTCAGAGAAGGGATAATCTCTGCGACACATATCTGTCTCTCCCCGGCATATTTTGCTCATTTCAGAGACCAAGCTTAGATCTCTAGATTGGGTGACCCATGTGCAATTTGTCTTGTGAATGTGTAACAGTTCCATCAGGGCTGGATTTGTGGCCACCTTGTGTTTTAGGCATAGGTCACCCCTTAACAGTGAGTAGGAGACAGAATAAAGGGATAAATCTTTTAGTCAGTCTGTATAGGACATGTTGTTTACACCCCATACTTTTTTTTTTTTTTGGTAAGGAACATCTGTTGGTGCTCCAGCTGTTGCAAGTGCCTGGTCAAGTACATGCCAAAAGGTGCAGTGCAGTTGATTTTTGGTCTGATGAAGGTCAAGTACAGTAGTGGTATAACATCCATGGATATGGATGCCATGCCACATAGAAGGACTTACTCACCACGGTAGACACATGGCAGTCAAAGTTCAGGCTGCTATCTATCTGTGTACCTAGCTCTCTCACCCCTGAGTCTACTCTTAGGAGTCTGCTATTAAAGTTGTAATTTGCAGGGATATTTTACTTCCCAAAGGATATGATCATGCATTTTGTGCATTTAATTTTTGATCATGTCTCTGGCACCGATCATTAGTGTGAGTCAGACCCTTCTGAAGAGTGTCAACATCATTGTGGAATTCAGTGATTGCTCCCAACTTACAGTCATCAGCAAACTTATTCAGCCAAAGGCCCCTGAAATTAGCCTTGACTTCAGAGAAGTAAATTCCAAACAGGAGCGGTCCCAGCACAGAGCACTGTAATACACCACTAGCAACTTGCCTCTTGCTAGATCTAGATTCAGTCACACTTACGTTTGTCCTATACATGAGCAATTTGGCTACCCATCTGGTGATATCGGGATTTATGCCTAGTTTTTGATTTTATGTATAATACCCAAGTGGGGAATTGTGTCAAATGCCTTAGCCAGGTCAAAGTAGGTAGTATGCCCTGTTTTACCCTCATCCATGGCCATATTGGCTATCTCAAAGAAGTCCTTCAGACTGAGCAGGTATGACCTGCCCTTGGCAAAGCTGAACTGGGATGGGTCCAGTGTTTTGGAGGTTTTCTATGTCATTATTTATCAAATCCATGACTATTCTTTCCAAAGTCTTGCATGTAAGAGTAGGTCTGCAATTTCTTGGATCTGTTGATGTTGCTCCTTGATGCAGAGGGATGAATGTTGCTATCCTCTCCTCCACAGGAACAATGCCAGTATGGAGAATGAGGTTAAAGAGAGATCCTAGTCAGCCTGATAGGTCCTGTTTTAAGCTATTTAAGAGGCACCCTGTAATATTGTATGGACCCATCAAAAGCCTGTGTTGTGCTCTAGAGATAGCAGGGGTAACCATGTTCTTTGGTTATAACTGGTGGGGTAATGGTGGAGGGTATTTCTTGGCAAGTAACCAGACGTAGTGGGGAGTTGAAATTTGAGCTGAATTTATCAGCCAACAGATTGGCAATATCTCTGACTGAGTTTGTTAATGCAACAGATTCATGAAAAACAATGTATAGACCAATAAACCTTGGGCTGCTTGGAAAAAGAAGTGACTGAGAAAGTGTGAAAAAGGTATGAAAAAGAAACATGGACATGGGAAAGAAAGAAAGAGAGATCTGATATGGTGCAATATTTATGCAAAGGAGAAATCCAAATTAATCAATACAAAAAAGCAGCCCCCAAAATATCTGAAGAGAAATACAGGCAAATGCACGCAGTTATGGAAAAATTCACAATACAAATAATAAGATCACAAAGTGGGAACACAGAAAAGAAAAGTAAAGTAGAAGTTAAAAAAGTTATGTATTACCTGCAAAGTAAGCATTTAGTGTAGAACATATAACACAGGTTATATCACAGCATGATGGAACAATGAGTTCCCCAAAAAGGAGAAACAGGAGGAGCAGGAGACATCTCAAGAAGAAATATTGACATTAAAAAGATAAAGAGATTTAATATGGTGAAATATTTATGCATAGGAGTAAGCAAAACTGATCAATACAAAAAGATGCAGTACCAAACATATTTGAAGAGATACAGGCAAAGGCATCCAGAAATGGAAAATTTTACAATACAAAAAATAAGAAAACAAAGAGGTAAAGTAGAAAAGAGTTTTATTAATGGAGAAGTTAAAGAAATTGAAAATGAGGTTATTGTTTACCTGCGAAGTGAAGGATTTAGTGTAGAAAATCTAACAATGATAACATTACAGCAGGATAGAATAATGAATCCCAAATTAAAGAGAAACCAGTAAAAGCAGGAAACATCAGATCAGTTGCCATATAAAGATACTTTGGAAGATTCAGTAGGAAACCAGTATAAGCAAGGGAAGGAACAGGAAACTGTGGCATCTCTGATGTATTGACTGTAGGGTCAGTGAGCTCCCATATGAAAAAGAAATGGATGACACTATGAAATTGAAGATAATAGGGCACAAGAAAGATGCTCTAGAACTTTCTGTAGAATGCTCACAGGGAATGGAGAATAAAGAATGCACTTCAGTTTAGACGAAAATGATCTAAAGAAAGAGGTGTTTGATTTAATACAGATGGGTTGACATTTTAAGATTAATGAAAGAAACAGACCGCAGAAAAGTGTGATAAAACAAATGAGCACAGTAATCAGGACTGTTCGTAGAAATTCATGTTATATAACAGAAGTAAATAGGATCTATTACTGTGCAGCTAAATTAATAACAGATACAGTCTTACCACAAAAAGACAGGGCAGTATGGGAAAGGAAGGGGAGAAATGAAATGCCCTATCTCCCTTTCTCCGGGTAAAAATGGGTGTTCCTCAGGGCTCTATTCTAGGTCCCCTTCTCCTTAACATATTTACTAACCAACTCCACACATTCTGTCCTCAGCCATCCCTCATACAGTATGCGGATGATTTCACTATCTTTATCATTGCCGACAATCCCTCTGATCTGCTCTCCTACACTCAAACTTCCTTTAACCTCACAGAAACTTGGCTAACTGACAGCCAACTCATCCTTAACCATAAGAAGACAAAACTCCTTCTATTCCCCAAATCTCTTTATCATCTTAAATCCTCTCTCACCATCTCTTCCCTAAACACCACCATTACCTCACACAACGCTACTTGGCATAATCATAGATGGCCAACTTAGATTCAATCTCCATGTACAGAACTGCATAAAGAATACCCACCAAAAGCTCGACTTACTATATAGAAACCAAAGGTTCCTTACCCCTAACTCCAGAATCTCACTTGCCCAGGCTTATCTCCTTCTAAACCTCCTATACTGCTCCCAAGTCCCTAATAACTTACAGTCCTCTCTTCTATCTAAACTTAAAACCACATATAACAAAGTAGCCATATTTGCAGCTAACAAATAAGCCCTCCTCCTGCCCTAGCATATCCTCTCTTCTCTCCCTCAATAACCGACCACACCCCCTCAGAAGCTCAGACCATATTTCTCAACTGTACAGATTTTTGCAGAATGTACAGATCTGTGCCTCATATTTTTGGTTTGTTCCTCCTAAAATCTGCACTTTTCTGGCAAATAGCTGAGGATTGAAGTCATTAAAAAATGACAAACATTTCAGTTTGACTCCACATCCTTCAGAAAATTCATGTTAATGCATATCCTATTATTCTATCAGCTTTCGAAGTTTATAACAGCAATATTTAAAATCTGTCCCTATTTTTAGGCCCTTGTCCCCCCCTCCCATCATTTTAGGCTTTGTCCAGATTTTTGCAATAAGAGGTTGACAGGTATGGCTCAGACCAATAACATTACAAATTCATAAATTGAAAAAATCTCCTGGATAAACTTATATTCCTACCTTCCTGCTCTCTCGTGGAATAAGCTTCCCACATCCCTTAGAAATATCACCTATGCTCAAGAATTCAAGACAGCTCTCCAACTTTTCCTAAATAGCACCAGGACATGCCTATGTAACTATCCCACCTAAATTCCCCCCTCCCTCTTTTCTACCCCTCTTTCTTTTCCTCCATACGTTCCCCCTTCCATCACTTTCCTCTCCATTGCCTCCTTTCCCACAAACATGCTAACTATTCTCTTTCCTCCTTCCTTTCTTTGATAAACCCACCATCCTATGCTGCCTAACTACACTTTCCCCTGCCACCACTTTACAGTCTCCAATTTCCTTCAGACTGGCCCTTCAACATAAGATATAATCCACCTGTGTGCATCTTCCTCCACTCTTGTATGTCCTATGCTCCTCCCTCTTGTTAAAATACGCATTCCTCACAGCCATGTCCATCCTTTTCGCAAAATCAACTACCATCTGACCTTCTGCATTCCTTTGCTTAACACCATACCTACCCATCACTTCCTCATCCCCCTCTGTTCCCTTCACCAACATGTCCATTGAAATCTGCTCCAATCACCAGTCTCTCACCTTTGGGTACAGTCATCACCACTTCATCCAACTCAATCCAAAATTTTTCTTTCTCATCCATCACACACCCAACTTGTGGAGCATATGCACTAACAACATTCATCATTACACCATCAATTTCCAGCTTCATAAACATCACTCTATCCAACACTCTTTTCACCTCCAAAACACTCTTAGCATACTGTTCCTTCAGGATAATGCCTACGCCATTTCTCCTCCCATCCACACCACGATAAAACTATTTAAAACCACCTCCGATACACCTAGCCTTGCTCCACTTCCATCTGGTCTCTTGCAGACACAATATACCAACCTTCCTTCGGTCCATCATATCAGCTAGCTCTCTCCCTATACCAGTCATACTGCCAACATTCAAAGTTCTGACCCTCACTATCACAGTCCTAGCCTTTACCTGCCTTTGGGCATGCCTTCCCCCTCTTCTCCTCCTTGACCAACAGTAGCCCAATTTCCGCCAGCACCCTGATGGCCAACAGTACTGGTGGCGGTCATTGTTAACCCGGGCCTCGACCGATCTGGTATGCATTTCTGTACTGTTGTCTGCACGTATGACAAAATGTAGATAATGACATAAATTATAGGAATTGCGAATTTTGTCTAAAGAATTAAATGAATAATGGTAAATTAAATTTGCAGTGGCCCTGAATCAGTTGAAGCTGCAGAGAGCAGTAGATTCAACTATTGATCCACAAACTGTTAAGAGTCTTTCATGCAGGCCATTCAATTATTCCTGTGCTTGATTAGCAGACGGCCTAATAAATGGCAACACAAGTATAACTATTCAGCTTTAGTAAGTAAGATACTGTATAACAAAGTATTAATACAAATGCAGTTATTGACATGACTGGTCTACATTATAGAGTCACCTATAAAGTTGAAATAAATTCATTCCCACAGTATACTTTACTAAAAAAGGTAAATATCAGTCAGTGGCATATCCAGGTTTCATTCCTTGTTGGGTACAGCAACTTGATGGCAGGTGATACCATGCATGCTAACCTGTTCATATCACTTTGAAAGCCTAATATTTGATTGATAATTAGCATGCTAATCTAATAAGATGTGTGTATGTCAGTTTGCAGGCAGTTTCTAATCGGTTAGTCTCCTTTGTAGTACACTTGGTTACTTTACACTGGCTCTGTGAATCTAAGTCAGAGGTTCATATGAAAAAGGAAAGGGGAGAGAGTGAATGACAAACACAACCTGGCTGACTGTATATATTTAGTGGTAAAAGCTGAACGCGAATTTTATTATTTAGCGTTTTCGCCTTGCTAGAAATAGCAACGCCAAATAATAAAATTCAGCTTTTACCACTAATCTGAGAAAGATTTTTGCTGGAGCAAGGTTCTGTGGCAGTATTTTTTGTTTTATCAGTTTGTCTTTTTTTCGTTTTATACTAATTTGACTGTATATATTTAGAAAGTCTGTTCTGCTACGGAGCAGACACACAGATGAGGCTAGCATGTTGCAACAAGGCAGCATGAAGGGATGTGGAAAAGCCCCCTATAAGCATCAGTTTTTAGTGATGTAGTTAGGGATTGCATACACAACTTATGTAGGAGTCTGTTGCTTTGATTGGGAATGTTCCATTTCCCCACGCCATCACAAGATAGCTCACAGGCTAAGGGCAATCAGAATGCATTCTTCAGCTATGCCCAAAACCTTAAAGATAATACAAGACAGTGTGTTGAAATGGTGGTATATGGTACCAACTTCACAAATTAGGATGTCATACCAAATAAAAATGGTAAATTCAGCTCAAACTTCAACCCCCACTCCCCCACCCTTAGTTCCACCAGGTGAAATCCCCTCCAGTGTACTTCCCTCAACTGGGAGCAGAGACGAGATGCTGGCAGCACTCACTAAAGCCAAGACTACCACCTTTGTGGATCCCAACAACATCCCCAGTTGACTCTTGAACAGCCAGAAATACAACCTGTTGGGACCACATGAGCCACCCTTCAACTACACCCTTGGAAAAGGCTATATTGCAAGTGAATGGAGGACTGCAACAGTCAGTCCCCCCCATGAGGGCAGACCATCACCTCTGCCAGAGAACTACTTTCTCATAGTTTAACAAGCCTAATATGCAAAGCCGTGAAATTAAATATCATGGAAATAATAAACAATGACATTGACAACCTTTAGACAGTGGACCCATCCCAATTTTACTTTGTTGAGGGAAGGTTGTGCTTACTTAACCTGAAAGAGTTCTTTGAAAGGATCGCTAAGGCAATTGACATAAGTGAAAGATTGCATACTCTGTATCTTGATCTGACCAAGGCATTCAGTACAGTAGCCAACTCAAGCATTGTTGACAAGTTCTCTGAGCTAGGCATAAATCCTTACATAACTCAATGAATTGCCAGCTGACTCACAGACGGGACCCAAAGAATCAGGATCGGTGAGAGTATCTCCACCAAGAGACTGGTCACCAGGGGAGTACCCCAGGGCTCTGTACTGGGCCTGTTCCTGTTTGGCATCTACTTCTCAGAAGAGAAGGCTAACAATCAAGGCGTCTGGCTCACCAGCTTTGCAGATTAGTGTAAACTGAGAAATCACAGACAAATGACTGGTGGCAAGGTCATGGCCTAAAATTCATGCAAATAAATGCATCATAATGCCCTTTTGGAATTTGTTAGCCCATCTATAAAACACCCCTATTAGTCAAACCAGTACTAATGCATGTGGGAACATATTCAGATAGCAATCTGGCCTTTCACCAACTCACAGCTAAGATAATAAGAAAAATCATTCTATGTCACTGAACTTATAGCTAAGGGTATGCCATCCAAGTTCAAGGAAGTTATAGTTCCATTCTTTTAGGCCCTTATCATGGCCATCATGGAGTACAATGCCTCCTTTGGCATGTATCTGAGCAGACACTTGCAACCATTGGAATGCGCACAAATGTTTCTCATCAGGAGAGTTCAGAGCATGAATACTCTGTCCTTCACTGATCACCTAAAGGCTCTGTCACTGTATGCAGTCCCCTGCTGACTGCTGATAGGGATCTTTGCCTGACTTATAGGGCTTCATCAGACTCATCCCTGATGGATCTGTTGCATATGGGCATAACAGACAGCACCAAAGCACTAGATCCAGGAATCAAAACTTCACTTGTGACATAAGCAGAACAAGCTAGAAAGACAGATGTGTGTCCCAAGCCATCCTCACGCTATAGAATAGGCTTCTGATCCATGTAAAACTGATCCTTTCCAAATTAAATCTTGACAATTGGATGGGAAATCATAAATTTACCCCCATTCTAGCCTGCATGTCCCTTATGGACAGAGACTGTCAATAAAAAAAGTATTATCCTAACACCCACACCACAAATCCTTAGTTAATTCCCTACTAACATGCACCCCCCCAGTATGGACACCCATGACACTCAGGACCCCAAATGGTTAGGGGTAAGTAGCTAAGCTTGTAAGGGCCCTAGTGGTCATTAATCTAGTAACAACCTATGAACCTCAGTAACTTGATAGATAGTAAATTGACTCACAATTACAACCCAGAAATTTCAGGTGAGTGGCTATATTTCATCTAAAAGTTCTGACACCGTGGAGTACCACAGAGCTCTCCCCACATCTAGTTATTAGTGTCACAGACAGCAACCCACTACCACTAGTAACAGAACTGAGGTACCTAGGGACCTCTTTTTACCAACAATGTAGACTACAGAAGCAACATATGATAAAATATCAAAGACAGTCAGCAGAGAGGGATACACTAAGGCAGCCTGTACTGCGTGCAGACATCCTCAATTTGGATGTTGAAAATCTCTTAACTGTGGAGTTTTGGATTTGTCAAAAGAAAGCCCTTTAATGTTTCCTCAACAAAAAAGATCTCAGATCTCAATACTCCCAGATACTTTGCTAGAGTAAAAAAATCTCTTCCTCTACAAAGTATCCAACAAATCCCTGACAGGGTCATGTCTACTAAAGTTCCCATGCTATGAATGACCCAGCAGTCTAAGAACACCTTCAGCACAATAAAACTAGTTGTGAACCTGCACTATCACATCAGCGATTCCAGATGGCATGACAAGTGCATTCCACATTTGTAAAATAGAATGACTTTATATGTCAAGCAAAAAGTATTTATCTTGCATCCTTTAAAACCAATTTGGATAACTATAAGAATTCAGGACAAAATTAAATTCATTCCTTACACCTCCTTACTCTCCTTTCTTCACTTACTTCCTTACTTCTATCAAATTCTGTTCCCAGACTTTCTCTATAAATATACCATAAGCCTGTTCTTCCCTCACTTCATATTGCAATTCCTGTTTGTAATAGACTAACTTACCTGTAATTTCTCTACAAACTGTCTAAAATTCTCTAAATATTAAAATGACTGTCATATAACCTGTACTGATTCTTAACCAATGTTTTTATTTTATTACTAATTTGTTATAATTAAACTGCAGATGTTTTTGTTTTATTTTTGAAGATTATATTTTCCAGCAGGGAAAACAACTAAATGGAGTCTGGGTATGTTATGCACTGCCTGGTTACCATATAACAAACAAACAAAAATGTATTACTTAGGTCAGATGTAGCTCATAATAAATTTTTTCAGCCAGTTTATGTCAAAATCATTGAATCACAAATCATTTTCATACCCAAATTTGTCTCAGCATAGGCCATAGCTGTAGTAAACAATCTCCTTTTTCCCCTACCTAAATCTAAAACACCTTCCCATCTCCCTTAAAGCCACTTATGTGGTCCACGCCAAGCACTTGCTTGCATCCGTTTCCTAGGAAGAGAGCAGATGGTGCGGCAGCTGTGTTGTTGAACTCACATTCAATTTTGAGCATGAGCAGATGATCAGATGGGTTTACAGCCATTTGAGTCCCTGTCTCCATATTTCTGACATTCAAGCAGCTGGAACACCCAGTACACCAGCCGTGTTCAATGAAACACTTCATATGCTATGAACAAAGTGAGGAGCAATTGGCCACAATACAGAATGCCACTATCATGGACTACAGTAACATCATATAAGGTTTTAATCTTATTATGAGTTACTACTAATATTATGAAATGCTTGGCAATAGGGATGTACCGATAGGCATGTCTTAGATCCAGCTTTACCATGAAAGGTAGTAGAGAGAATAGTGGCACAAGATAGTGAAATGATAACATATTGAACTTCAAAATGTAAACAAAAGGGTTTAGACCAGAAATATCTAGCACTGGTCCCAAGGATCCTTTTGATTTTAAAACTAGAGTGAATGTACGATTCCTCATCCATTAATCCAAACTCTGTTTGAAAAGGGTCATGGAAGGGCTCTGTTTTACATGAATAGGAAGCCTGTTTCAGAGAAGGGATAATCTCTGCGACACATATCTGTCTCTCCCCGGCATATTTTGCTCATTTCAGAGACCAAGCTTAGATCTCTAGATTGGGTGACCCATGTGCAATTTGTCTTGTGAATGTGTAACAGTTCCATCAGGGCTGGATTTGTGGCCACCTTGTGTTTTAGGCATAGGTCACCCCTTAACAGTGAGTAGGAGACAGAATAAAGGGATAAATCTTTTAGTCAGTCTGTATAGGACATGTTGTTTACACCCCATACTTTTTTTTTTTGGTAAGGAACATCTGTTGGTGCTCCAGCTGTTGCAAGTGCCTGGTCAAGTACATGCCAAAAGGTGCAGTGCAGTTGATTTTTGGTCTGATGAAGGTCAAGTACAGTAGTGGTATAACATCCATGGATATGGATGCCATGCCACATAGAAGGACTTACTCACCACGGTAGACACATGGCAGTCAAAGTTCAGGCTGCTATCTATCTGTGTACCTAGCTCTCTCACCCCTGAGTCTACTCTTAGGAGTGTGCTATTAAAGTTGTAATTTGCAGGGATATTTTACTTCCCAAAGGATATGATCATGCATTTTGTGCATTTAATTTTTGATCATGTCTCTGGCACCGATCATTAGTGTGAGTCAGACCCTTCTGAAGAGTGTCAACATCATTGTGGAATTCAGTGATTGCTCCCAACTTACAGTCATCAGCAAACTTATTCAGCCAAAGGCCCCTGAAATTAGCCATGACTTCAGAGAAGTAAATTCCAAACAGGAGCGGTCCCAGCACAGAGCACTGTAATACACCACTAGCAACTTGCCTCTTGCTAGATCTAGATTCAGTCACACTTACAATGTTTGTCCTATACATGAGCAATTTGGCTACCCATCTGGTGATATCGGGATTTATGCCTAGTTTTTGATTTTATGTATAATACCCAAGTGGGGAATTGTGTCAAATGCCTTAGCCAGGTCAAAGTAGGTAGTATGCCCTGTTTTACCCTCATCCATGGCCATAGTGGCTATCTCAAAGAAGTCCTTCAGATTGAGCAGGTATGACCTGCCCTTGGCAAAGCTGAACTGGGATGGGTCCAGTGTTTTGGAGGTTTTCTATGTCATTATTTATCAAATCCATGACTATTCTTTCCAAAGTCTTGCATGTAAGAGTAGGTCTGCAATTTCTTGGATCTGTTGATGTTGCTCCTTGATGCAGAGGGATGAATGTTGCTATCCTCTCCTCCACAGGAACAATGCCAGTATGGAGAATGAGGTTAAAGAGAGATCCTAGTCAGCCTGATAGGTCCTGTTTTAAGCTATTTAAGAGGCACCCTGTAATATTGTATGGACCCATCAAAAGCTTGTGTTGTGCTCTAGAGATAGCAGGGGTAACCATGTTCTTTGGTTATAACTGGTGGGGTAATGGTGGAGGGTATTTCTTGGCAAGTAACCAGACGTAGTGGGGAGTTGAAATTTGAGCTGAATTTATCAGCCAACAGATTGGCAATATCTCTGACTGAGTTTGTTAATGCAACAGATTCATGAAAAACAATGTATAGACCAATAAACCTTGGGCTGTTTGGAAAAAGAAGTGACTGAGAAAGTGTGAAAAAGGTATGAAAAAGAAACATGGACATGGGAAAGAAAGAAAGAGAGATCTGATACGGTGCAATATTTATGCAAAGGAGAAATCCAAATTAATCAATACAAAAAGCAGCCCCAAAAATATCCGAAGAGAAATACAGGCAAATGCACGCAGTTATGGAAAAATTCACAATACAAATAATAAGATCACAAAGTGGGAACACAGAAAAGAAAAGTAAAGTAGAAGTTAAAAAAGTTATGTATTACCTGCAAAGTAAGCATTTAGTGTAGAACATCTAACACAGGTTATATCACAGCATGATGGAACAATGAGTTCCCCAAAAAGGAGAAACAGGAGGAGCAGGAGACATCTCAAGAAGAAATATTGACAT
This sequence comes from Protopterus annectens, assembly GCF_019279795.1. Taxonomy (NCBI): domain Eukaryota; kingdom Metazoa; phylum Chordata; order Ceratodontiformes; family Protopteridae; genus Protopterus; species Protopterus annectens. The sequence goes on from NC_056738.1 coordinate 408,795,364, forward strand.
TAAAAAGATAAAGAGATTTAATATGGTGAAATATTTATGCATAGGAGTAAGCAAAACTGATCAATACAAAAAGATGCAGTACCAAACATATTTGAAGAGATACAGGCAAAGGCATCCAGAAATGGAAAATTTTACAATACAAAAAATAAGAAAACAAAGAGGTAAAGTAGAAAAGAGTTTTATTAATGGAGAAGTTAAAGAAATTGAAAATGAGGTTATTGTTTACCTGCGAAGTGAAGGATTTAGTGTAGAAAATCTAACAATGATAACATTACAGCAGGATAGAATAATGAATCCCCAAATTAAAGAGAAACCAGTAAAGCAGGAAACATCAGATCAGTTGCCATATAAAGGTACTTTGGAAGATTCAGTAGGAAACCAGTATAAGCAAGGGAAGGAACAGGAAACTGTGGCATCTCTGATGTATTCGAGCGGTAGGTCAGTGAGCTCCCATATGAAAAAGAAATGGATGACACTATGAAATTGAAGATAATAGGGCACAAGAAAGATGCTCTAGAACTTTCTGTAGAATGCTCACAGGGAATGGAGAATAAAGAATGCACTTCAGTTTAGACGAAAATGATCTAAAGGAAGAGGTGTTTGATTTAATACAGATGGGTTGACATTTTAAGATTAATGAAAGAAACAGACCGCAGAAAAGTGTGATAAAACAAATGAGCACAGTAATCAGGACTGTTCGTAGAAATTCATGTTATATAACAGAAGTAAATAGGATCTATTACTGTGCAGCTAAATTAATAACAGATACAGTCTTACCACAAAAAGACAGGGCAGTATGGGAAAGGAAGGGGAGAAATGAAATGCCCTATCTCCCTTTCTCCGGGTAAAAATGGGTGTTCCTCAGGGCTCTATTCTAGGTCCCCTTCTCCTTAACATATTTACTAACCAACTCCACACATTCTGTCCTCAGCCATCCCTCATACAGTATGCGGATGATTTCACTATCTTTATCATTGCCGACAATCCCTCTGATCTGCTCTCCTACACTCAAACTTCCTTTAACCTCACAGAAACTTGGCTAATTGACAGCCAACTCATCCTTAACCATAAGAAGACAAAACTCCTTCTATTCCCCAAATCTCTTTATCATCTTAAATCCTCTCTCACCATCTCTTCCCTAAACACCACTATTACCTCACACAAAGCTACTTGGCATAATCATAGATGGCCAACTTAGATTCAATCTCCATGTACAGAACTGCATAAAGAATACCCACCAAAAGCTCGACTTACTATATAGAAACCAAAGGTTCCTTACCCCTAACTCCAGAATCTCACTTGCCCAGGCTTATCTCCTTCTAAACCTCCTATACTGCTCCCAAGTTCCTAATAACTTACAGTCCTCTCTTCTATCTAAACTTAAAACCACATATAACAAAGTAGCCAGATTTGCAGCTAACAAATAAGCCCTCCTCCTGCCCTAGCATATCCTCTCTTCTCTCCCTCAATAACCGACCACACCCCCTCAGAAGCCCAGACCATATTTCTCAACTGTACAGATTTTTGCAGAATGTACAGATCTGTGCCTCATATTTTTGGTTTGTTCCTCCTAAAATCTGCACTTTTCTGGCAAATAGCTGAGGATTGAAGTCATTAAAAATGACAAACATTTCAGTTTGACTCCACATCCTTCAGAAAATTCATGTTAATGCATATCCTATTATTCTATCAGCTTTCGAAGTTTATAACAGCAATATTTAAAATCTGTCCCTATTTTTAGGCCCTTGTCCCCCCCTCCCATCATTTTAGGCTTTGTCCAGATTTTTTGCAATAAGAGGTTGACAGGTATGGCTCAGACCAATAACACTTACAAATTCATAAATTGAAAAAAATCTCCTGGATAAAACTTATATTCCTACCTTCCTGCTCTCTCGTGGAATAAGCTTCCCACATCCCTTAGAAATATCACCTATGCTCAAGAATTCAAGACAGCTCTCCAACTTTTCCTAAATAGCACCAGGACATGCTTATGTAACTATCCCACCTAAATTCCCCCCTCCCTCTTTTCTACCCCTCTTTCTTTTCCTCCATACGTTCCCCCTTCCATCACTTTCCTCTCCATTGCCTCCTTTCCCACAAACATGCTAACTATTCTAACCTCCTGTCTACTATAACAACTTTCTATTGCTCCCTCCTCACCCTCTGACTTCTGCCCCAGCTATCGCACTTATTCTTCATTTTCCCTCCTATAGCTTTCTCTCGTTTCTCTTTCATCTTATATTTGACAAACTAACTTCTAAGTCTCTCCTGCATGACCACCAACACACATTTTCCTTTGCATCTTTGCCACCCTGCTTTGACCTAAGGCTCCTCTATACCCACTTCTTATTTGAAATCCCTTTTTTAATAACATCACTTCTTGGAATGCAGTTGACCACTGAATATCTTTTGTATTATATACATATTTTTGAATCTGTACTCAAATTTGTGCTGCAATACTTTCATCATCTTGCCTGCACAATTAGTCCTTGAAGTTCTTACTTGTATGACTTGTTTTGTTAACCTGTGTATTTTTACTTCTGTTCTGCAAATGTTTGACTAGTATTATTTGTTTCACTGAATCCAATTTTTGTACAATTTGTGTATAATTTTAACTTTGGAGCATTTCTCCCTGAGCGTCCACTGAAAACGGTCGCAAGCTCAGGCAGATAAATCCAGTCAACAAATGTCAAATAAACAAATAAATAAATAATATTGAAGTAGCTGAGTAGCAGTGGAAACATGAGCAACAAAGCCTTATAGAAAATGATGGAAGTTTATGTCACATGGGAATGACCACCCATTACCACCACTTGCAAACATAGATGCAAGAAAGCCAGATATAGTAGTCCACGAAAAGAAGACAATAGTAACATTTCTCATTGAAACTGCTACACACAATGACTACAGTGTCTTTCATCATAGCTCTCAATCTCTTATCACAAAAAATCTGGACAAAATCAAAAATAACAGATGGGGACACAACACCTCAAAATTAGGGCCTCTTTTGAAATATTATTCTTATAAACTTAGAAAGTTGGTAGAATAAAATTACATGTGTTACCATGCATTTTCTGAAGGCTATGAAGTCTGAAACTCAAATGTCTGTCATTATTTACTGAATTCTGTCCTTAATGATTTGCTACAAAAATCTAGAAAACCACCAATTTTATGAGGAACAGACCAAAAATATGAGGCAGACATCTGGACAATCTGTGACAATCTAGACAGTTGAGAGGTATGTCTCTGTATGAGAGACACAAAGTGATAAAATACCACAATTTACAGGTGGAAATGAAGGCAATGTGGAGGAACGATACCCAGACAGTTCCAACACTACTAGGAGCGATGATATAAAAAAGAATTTGCAGTCATACTTGGAGACATTAACAATACATGTAAATTCTTCTGAATTACAGAGGGAGTCAGTAATTGGCACACTGCGGGTGCTGCAAAGTGCAATAATGGCTAACATCAAAGATTGAAACAATATTAATTTCCCGAACCTTAATCATACTTTGATTTAGGAATGGGGTCCATTCCTGACATGATATTGAAAACCAAAAACAGTTAGAGAAATTAATAGACAGAACACATATACACAAACACATACGCACGCACACACACACACACACACACACATATATATATATATATATATATATATATATATATATATATATATATATATAGGATCTGGACCCATGCTCGACTAGCATATATCCGAATCACAAAACATCTAACACACATACACGAAAGTGCTTAACATCAAAAAGCTCTTCCATGTATGTGTGCCTGGTTTGTAGATTGGACTACAGTGCGGGTAAGGGAAAATTCCCTTTTCCCCACTGTAGTGCGATCTCGGAGTGAGAATATTAAAGTAGGGGGTGCGGGGGGCACAGCCCCCCACGTGGCGGGTGCAAGGGGGTGAAGCCCCCTTGCAGAAATGTAGATTTTTTTTTTGAAATACGCATACACGGAAGCGCTTTTCAATGTTAAGTGCTTTTGTGTATGTGTTTTCGATGTTTTGTGAATCGGACACATGCTAGTCAAGCATGTGTCCTAGACCCATATATATATATATATATATATATATATATATATATATATATGTATATATATATATATATATATATATATATATATATATATATAATATATACATACATACACTCATACACAAAAACACATATCTACATCTATAAATACACACACACATACATACATACACACACACACACACACACACACACACACACACACACACACACACACACACACACACACACACACACACACACACACACACACACACACACACACACACACACACACATACACAAAAATGTATACACATATTCACACCCACATATGCTGAGGTACTTAAATGTAACCTACCTGAACCCAAAAGACCTCCAAGGCAAAGTACACATAACAGACCCCTCAGCAACCCTGAACACACTGTTTCAAAACAACACCCACGTCAACACATACGGCCACATCTCATGGAGCCTGTACTTAAGCCACCACAGAATCCAACATTCTAGATATTGGAGAAACACATTGTGACACACTGATGTCCCTCTCACCAGGCCGAGTAAGGAGAGAGAGAGATTTAATATGGTGCAATATTTTTTGCAAAGCAATAAGCAAAACTAAACAATACAAAAAGAGCAGTACCCGAGATATTTGAAGAGAACTGGAGGCAAAGGCATCTGGATATGAACATTTTTACAATACAAAAAAATAAGAAAACAAAGAGTAAAAGTAGAAAAGAGGATTAGTAATGGTGAACTTAAAGAAATAGAAACTGAGGTTATGGATTATCTGCGAAGAGAAGGATAGTGCCGAAATGCAACCCTGATAACATCAGAGCAGGACAGAGCAATGGATACCCAAATGAAGGATAAACCAGTGGAGCAGGAAATATCTGATCTGGTGCCATATGAAGATACTTTGGAGCTTTCCATAGGAAACCAGTACAAAATTTCAGTTGGAGTTGCACAGCAAGGGAAAGAAAAGGAAACCGTGGCAACTCTGACAGAGTCAATATTGTGGAGTGATAGACCAGTGAGTTCCTATATGAAAGAGCAATGGATGATCCTGGATGAAACCGAAGAGAATGTAGGACAGGAGGATGCACTGCAACCTTCTATAGACTGCCCACAGGAAATGGCAAACATAGAATGTTCCCTCAGTTTGGAAGAAAATGATCTAAGAGAAGAGTTACTTGATTTAACAGAGATGGACAAACAGATTAAGATCAATGAAAGAAATAGAATAAAGAAAGTCAATAAAAGCCAAAAAGGTAGAAGTTTTAAAAAACAAGTGAACAGAGTAATGAGGACTATTCAGAGAAATTCATGAGACATAACAGAAGTAAAAAGGATATATTATTGTGCAGCCAAATTAATAACAGATAAAGTCTAACCAGAAAAACACAGGGCAGTAAGGGAAGGAAGGGAAGAAATTAAATGTCATCATGGAAGTATCGAATGGAGAAAACTATAAAGCAATTAAGACAAGAAGTCACAGCCACTAAGGCCTAACCATAAACCCACCATATTAGTCATAGGAGACTCCATTGTGAGACAGACAGATGTGCCTCTCACCAGGCTGGATAAGGAGAAAGTCACGGTTAGTTGTTTGTCAGGTGCAAGAATCTACCATATCACACACGCACTCAAGTCTCTCAACAACAAGTACTGTTATGACTCTGTCATAGTCCATGTTGGCAAGGATGACTTCAGACGTACCTCCCTGGACTATATGAAGAGAGACATGATTGAGCTCACTGATTATGTGTCCCAGGCAGGTATGTGCCTAGCCTTAAGCAGCATTCTACTGTCACCCAGAATGATGCCTCAATACAAACAGAAAATGATTGACTTTAACAATTAGTTTAGATTCTGGTGTCATTCCAGGGGGATCCAGTGCCTGACAGCTTGGGAAAATATGATTGACAGACCACGATGCTTTGCTAGAGATGGCCTGCATCTGTCTTACTTGGGCTTCAGGCTTGTGGTAAAGGCCCTTGCTACCCCCATAGTGCATTTTTTAGGAAAAGTTATGAGGTCGATACTACCAACATAAAAATCTCAACAAAAATGCAAATTAAAGGTCATTCTGCTAAACGCTAGGAGTCTAAACATGAACTGCACTCATTGCAAGCATTCTTAACCTGGAAGATGCTAACATTTGTGCAGTCACAGAAACCTGGTTCAAAGCTGTGGAGTGCACCCCAGCCTTACCTGCTTACTCATCCTATCATGCATTCAAACCCCAAAATGTGGGCAGCAAAGCCAAAGGAGGTGGAGTTTCAATATATATTAAAGACACACACACCTCCAGGCTCGTCAAACAGTATGACGCACAGGAGACACTCCAGGTGCAGTCAAGCATTGACAGAGTCAATGTTGTGGAGTGATAGACCAGTGAGTTCCTATATGAAAGAGCAATGGATGACCCTGGATGAAACCGAAGAGAATGTAGGACAGGAGGATGCTCTGCAACCTTCTATAGAATGCCTGCAGGAAATGGCAAACAAAGAATGTGCCCTCAGTTTAGAAAAAAAATGATCTAAGAGAAGAGTTACTTGATTTAACAGAGATGGACAAACAGATTAAGGTTAATGAAAGAAATAGATTAAAGAAAGTCAATAAAAGCCAAAAAGGTAGAAGCTTTAAAAAACAAATGATCACAGTAATGAGGACTATTCATAGAAATTCATGAGACATAACAGAAGTAAATAGAATATATTATTGTGCAGCCAAATTAATAACAGATAAAGTCTAACCAGAAAAACACAGGGCAGTAAGGGAAAGGAGGGGAAGAAATTAAATGTCATCATGGAAGCATCGAATGGAGAAAACTATAAAGCAATTAAGACAAGAAGTCACAGCCACTAAGGCCTAACCATAAACCCAACATATTAGTCATAGGAGACTCCATTGTGAGACAGACAGATGTGCCTCTCACCAGGCTGGATAAGGAGAAAGTCACGGTTAGTTGTTTGTCAGGTGCAAGAATCTACCATATCACACACGCACTCAAGTCTCTCAACAATAAGTACTGTTATGACTCTGTCATAGTCCATGTTGGTGTGAATGACTTCAGATGTATCTCCCTGGACTATATGAAGAGAGACATGATTGAGCTCACTGAATATGTGTCCAGGCAGGTATGTCCCTAGCCCTATTCAAATTATAGCTAGCTACAGGCCCCCAAATTTGACTCAAGATGCCCACTTCACCTATCTGGACCTCTTCAAATCTATCAAGATTCAACCCTTTACCCTGATCCTGGGTGACTTTAATTACCCAACCATAGATTGGAAAAACTACTCATGCCAGAACACAAATGCCCAGAGATTCCTTGATTTTATCAATGCAAATGCCTTGGAACAGCTAGTAGTTATCCCCACAAGAGGTGATAATATCTTAGACTTGGTATTAACCAACATGAGTAACCCCTGTAGCACCCCTACTGTATCATCCTCCTGGTAAGATCCAACCATAAAGCAGTCACTTTTGAAATCACCATATCCCCTGACCCCCCCCCCCCCAGCTAGGGTCAAACAAAAAACTTCTCCAAAGCTGATTATAACCTCCTGTGGGATGGTATAAACAGCTTCACAGTCCCCTCCCCCACTGTTAAGAACTGGCACCAATATCCAAATCTACACCAAAGTACTATATGATCATTTATATAGATGCATGGAATCGGGAACACCTGATAGGACAAAATCATCCTCTGCAAGGAAGAGTAAACTCGTCTGGTGGACATCTGCAAGAAGTAAACTATATAACAAAAAGAAAAAAACTGCTGTATAGGACCAAGAAGGAGCAGGTGCCCAATTGGAAGCAATCTCTCCTTAGTCTGAATAAGCAAATAAGAGCACTAGTGAAATCCTCTAAAGCCAAATTTGGGTCCAAATTGGCCACATTTACTAGAGACAATCATAAGGTGTTCTTCACATATGTCCACAATCTCAAAGGAAGCACCCAGATCTGTTCAGAACTGGTGGTCAAGGACACCACATACACAAATGCTGTGGATATAGCCAATCTACTGGCTAACCGATTCAGCAAAAACTTCTCCCCTCTGTCCCCCCCATCAATAAATTAGGACATCCCCAGTACCTGACCCCACCTTTATCTCTAGGGAACAGGTCATCACTGCCTTCTCAAAGGCAAAAAATACAGTCTCCATGGGACCCAATAGCATCCCAGGCTGCATCCTACATGAACTTAGACATGAACTTGCAGCACCATTAGGCACCCTATTCAACCAAAGCCTGAGTACCTGCCTTGTCCAAGCCAAGTGGAGGACAGCCACTGTCATCCTTTTACACAAAGGTGGAGCATCCACCGATCCAGGAAATTATAGTCCCATCAGCCTAACTAGCCTGATCTGCAAGGCCATGGAACGGATTATCATGGACCTCATTAAAAGGGACATTGGCAACCTCCAAACACTTGACCCCACACAATTTGGCTTTGTCAAGGGGAAGTCATGTCTGTTATATCTGGTCAACTTCTTTGAGACAATCACCAAAGCCATGGATGAGGGGAAAATAGTGCATGCCACCTACCTTGACCTAGCTAAAGCCTTCAACACTATTCCCCACTCGGGCATAGTAGATAAACTCTCTCGGCTAGGCATCAATCCATATGTTACCAGATGGGTAGTAAACTGGCTCATTGATAGAACCCACCTAATCAAAATAGGGGAAGCAACCCCAAGAAGTAGACTTGTAATGAGTGGCATACCCCAGGGATTGGTCTTGGAGCCTCTGTTTTTCGGGATATACTTCTCTGAGGTGCAGGCCAAAACCAGTGAGCTGTGGCTGACCAAGTCTGTAGATGACTGCTATCTGGGTGCAGTCATCAATTCCCCAAGTGATGTGGACATCCTCCAAGAGGGTTTATAGGCTCATAGATTAGTACTAGGCTAACTGCCCTTGTGGGCCATTTTAAGCCTAGCCAATTATCCTATGTGAGAGTTAAACCCTGCACCTTGTGTTTGTAAGGCAAACATCTTAACCATTATGCTAACTTCCCACCACCCAAACAAATGACTGGTGCCAAAAACATGGCCTCAAGCTGAATGCCAAAAAATGCATCATCATCTCCTTTGGGGAGAATGATGTCCCCAGATATTATCACATTAATAACATCTTTTTTTTTCAGATAACTTTTTAATGAATATTTTCTCACAAAAAATATAAGTAGAGAGATAAACAAGATGTAATTGTAGCACAGTTTAATGTTACAAAATGTTTAACATGAGAAAGTTATTCAATAGATAAAAATAACATTCAAAATAGCTAGGAATACAGTATTGGATAAGCACAAGGAAATGGTTATGTTTTATGTTAGTCATGGTAATAATATTTTAATATTTCACTTGTACATTATAGTGACAAATTAAAGCATATTTAGAAGTATACCTACACAAAGAAATCAGTCTACTCTACTAAACCTTATATACATATTTACAAAAAAATGTCGCCTTAGTTTATGCTGCCACTACTTCCAACTAAGAGATGTATTTACTATCTTTGTTTTATTAGCATTTGTCTTGCAATTTATGATAATATATCAATTAATGTTTTGCAGTAATTCTGATAATATGTTTGGTTCTGACTTTTTGTATAAAGTTTCTTAGCCAATATAAGTTTTTTGGCCATGCTTTTGTATTCTGACCAGGTTAGTCTTGATCTGTCTATCCAGTTCTTTTTTATGTAAGATTTTAATAGGGTGCATAGTGTTATTATCATGTGATTAAATAAATTATTAATCTTGCTTTTGAATACATGCAGTATTGCTGTCTCCCATGACAAAGTGAATTTTGAATAGCCTGATTTCTCTGAGTAATCTTAGTGAGCACCAAAGTTTATAAACTGTTTTGCAGTTCCAGAAGATGCGGAGGATATCTGCCTCTTTATTAGGACAGAAGGGACAGTAAGGTGACTTAGATGAATTGAATTTGTTTAAGTGTACAGGTATATATTAATGACAACATCTTAAGTACACAATCAGTAGTGAGGGATTTGGGTACCCAGGTTGATAGCAACCTGACTTTTGACCACCATGTTGCTTCTGTTGTACAGAAAGCTTTCTACATGGCCCACCTCATAAGTAAGGGTATCTCATTCAGGAACAAAAAGTTCATAAGATCCCTGTATTCTTCCATTATAAGGCCAATTATTGAGTACAACTCCCCCTTCGGCATGTACCTCGCAAAGCACATGCAGCAGCTGGAGAGACCACAGAGGTTCCTCACCAGGAGAATCCAGGGCCTCAAACACCTACCCTACACAGATAGTCCAAAAGCCCTGTCCCTCTACTCAGTTTCATGCAGACTCCTCAGAGGTGACCTCTATCTGGCATACAAAGCAATCTCAGACCCCACCTGGATGGGACTGCTTCATATCCGCAAGTCAAACTCCACTCGAGCAACCCACACGTGCAAACTCAACCTGGTCTGTGATATAAATAGGACTTGTTGGCAGGACACACATGTCTCAGAGACTCCCCCATCTGTGGAATAAACTCCCTCTCCATGTCAAGCAGAGTACCTCATTATCCCTTTTTAAGCGCAACCTGGATAACTGGATGGGAAACAGAAAATACACTCCTGGGATTCCTCCTGTTTCCCTGCTGGACCGGGGATCTGGGTGCTGACTTGTCTAAACATGGGCTAAACTCTTGGCTAGGCTTATAAGGGTCTCTAGGCCAATAGCCTAGTAACCTCCTATGATACTATGAAGTGTCACTGTTAGAAAAGTATAGAAGAGGGAAGAGATCAACAAAAATATTCATAAAGACAGACGTGATAAAAGTAATGCTTAGTATCAGAATAGATCAGGATCTATTATGCACTATCATAAATAAAGTAAAAATATCAGCATAGGCAGAAACACTTAAAAGATATGTAGATAAATATAATGTACAAAATAAGCAATTTTTACTAATGACCCAAAACGTTTTATAGAGAATTGGGAAATAGTCAAAAGGAATTGAAACACCACCAAAAAAAGAAGAAATAGATGCATTTTAGAGAAATATCTGTGAAGATCCTGTGGAACATAATAACAAAACATAATAACAAAGATGCTGAATGGAAAGAAAAACTACAAAGAAAAAATAAGAAGTTCAGATGTACAGGATTTGAACTGGGATGAAGTAATGACCAGAGAAATTGAAACAAAGTTACGAAAAGATCCTAACTGGAAAATCCCAGGCAAAGATGAAGTACTTAACTTCTGGCTAAAAGTGTGAACATCTTTACATGAAGATTTAGCCATGAGTAAGAACTATTTATATAAGCACATCAAAGAGACACCAACCTGGTTAACCTGGTTAACAACAGGAAAAACAATACTACTTAAGAGCAGACCTGAAGCTATCCTAAAAACTATAGACCAATAACTTGCCTTCTGATGATTATTTATTTATTTATGTATTTATTTGTTTACATTTGATTACTGGGTAGTGTCCAACTGGGCCAGGAGCTCATTTTCAACAGAGACCTGGGGAGAAATGCTCCAAGGAAGATTACATAGTTATACATTAGTACAAAAATTTATATTCTCCAAGGAAGATTACATAGTTATTAGTTAGTACAAAAATTTATGTTTGTGCGAACCATCAAAAAAGCAAAAAGAAGTTCAAGTAAATCATTAACAATATATCATAAACACTCAACATGAGATAAGAAAAATACAATAAGCTTTCAAGATTAAGATGCTGCATACAAGCAAAACCTTTTTTTTTGTTTGGAATTGACGCCGACAGAGTTTATAGTCATTTAGAAGAAAACTCAATCGTAGCAATGTAACGAAAGAAAGTCATGTGGAACAAAGGATAATTTGCTGTAAAATAAAGCCATAAAAGAAAACTGTAAAAGGGGAAAAATCTAAATATGGTATGGATAGACTACAAAAAAAAAGCTTTTGACACTATCCCACTTTCATGGATGAAAGATTGCTTAAAATTTTATAAGATACACCCTATAGAGATCGATTATATTACAGCGACCATGGCAAACCACTTTGCAGTTAAGCCACGATAAAGAACAAATTATTATTCCAGACATAAAAATTCGAGGGGGGGATATAATTTTCTGTTGGTATTTTGGCATCATCCATGAAGACAGTAGAATGCTGCTCAATGGTAGGCTCATACCTACCTGTGTCACATATTCTGAGAGCTTAATCATGTCTCTCTTCATAGAGTCCAGGGAGGTATGTCTCAGGTCATTTACATCCACATGGACTATGAATGAGTCATACTGGTACTTGAGGTTTAGTGACCTAAGTGCATGCATGATGTGATGAATCTTGGTCCCTGACAGGCAACTAACTGTAACCTTCTCCTTATCCAGCCTGGTGAAAAGGGAATCAGTATGTTTCACAATGGAGTGTCCTATGAATCAAATATTGGGTTGTGTGGTGTTATGCCTCAAGGGCTTGATAGTTCAGTGGTTTTATGTGTTTGGTAGGAGTTGTCTTACTTGTATGCATGCAGTGTTTCTGAAGACTGCATTTGAGAGGAATTTGAGGTTTGGGTAAGTTGCACGTGAGCACATTCTCATATGTGGGTCTATGTGTCTGGTCGTGTGTGTGCTGCTGACAACCTGTTTGGTGTTTCTTTGTGTCTATATATTGAGAGAGAGAGAGACAGACACACACACACACACACACACACACACACACACACACACACACACACACACATACATATAAACACTTCCTTGGCATAAAGTCTGATGATGATGGCTGTGAAGGCTGGGAAATGGGTGTAGTTATCAAATCCCATTCTGATATTCAAAATCTCCAGCAAGGACAATACCAAAGAAATGCTTTGTGTGTTAATCATGGGCTTACCTTCAATGCCCTAAAATGCAGCACCATTTATGTTGGTAAAGCTCGTATCCGTACCACTTACCATACAGATGTATCACTCTGGCATGGTCATCAGGTACTTGGGTCTCTATATTGCTGACAGCTTCTCCTCTGACCACTATGCCTCTGTGGTTGTTGTAAAATCCTTCTACTTTACACAGCTCATCCTTTGTGGTATCTCCTCAAGTTACAAATAAGTTATACCCTTACTGTATTCATCCTTTATTAGTCCCATCATTGAAAACAATGTCCCCACTGGCACATACCTCGCAAGGTGCTAAAAGCAACTCAAAATACCTCAATGTTTCCTCAACAAAATGATCTCACATCTCAGTAACCCTAGCTACTCTGATAGACCAAAAGATCTGTCTCTCTACAAAATGTACTACACATTCCTGGGGGAGGGGGGGGTCATGTCCACTAAAGTTTCTAATGCAATGAATGACCCAACACTCTAAGACCACCATCACCACTATAAAACTGGCTGTAAATCTATACTATCACATCAACAATACCAGACAGCATGACAAGTAACTTACCCGGTGCATTCTACATGTGTGGAACAGGTTGACTTTTCATGTCAAACACAGTACTTCCACAACCTTCATAACCAGTTTGGATAACTCTAAGAATTCAGGACAAAACCAATAAAAACAGCAAATCCATTTTTTTTTTCAAAAAGGTGCTGTTTTACCCTCCCAAAAGAAAAGTAAATATTCTTTTTTTTTCATTCTTTTGTGGATGAAATCAGAATTTCATTTTTTATGACCTTGTTATATGTACCAACAGGGAAAACTACCAATGGGAGTCTGTGTGTTATGTACTGCCTAACATACAAAAAAATATAATAAAAATGTAATACCTTGGTCAGTTGTAGTTCATAATAAATTTTTTTCAGCCAGTTTAGGACTAAGTCATTTACTCACAAAACATATTCATACCCAAATTTGTCTCAGCATAGGCCTCAGCTTTAGTAAGCAATCTCATCAAATGGCAAAGAACGTCATTTACAAGTGGTGATCTGTAAATGTGTGCAAACTGGTGTGAGGAGTGGGCCCTTTTTTCCCTTTTGTCAGACTCTAACTTGTTACAGAATAAAAAAAAATGTTTATTAAAGCAAAAACGGTTTACAATTAGAAAATCAGTACACTCAACAAAACAAATAAAATTTCTCCAGCTGTTTCATCTATAAAAAGAGTGCGTTGCCATGGATAAGAACTTTCCCACTACCTCTGTTACCAGCTTGGTGGATGTGGCCATCCTGAGGCAATGTAGAAACTGCCTCATATTTATTAATTTATTTTGCATTTGTTGACTGGGTTAGTCCGACTGAGCCAAGTAGCCCTTTTTCAGCAGAGGCCAGGGGGGAAAAGCTCCACACAGATTATACAAAAAATTAAGCATAAGCACATAAAGAAAGGCAGAGGAATAGTAGAAGTCTAGAATATATAAATTAACAAATTAATGAAAATAAATTAATGAAAAATACGGCAGCCGAGTAGACATATGACAATAATTGGCAGTAGGCATAAAGTACATATTAACAACACAATAAATAACAGTAGACTCCCTGTACTAAGTTATCTTTAGAGAGTAGTAGAAAGCATGATGTTATCTGAATATGTCAAAGTAAGGAATTTGTAAGATACAGATAGGACAGATAGTGGAGTTGTACAGTAGTACTTTTACTTAAGGAGGGTGAAAACAGTGGCAAGTTCATTGATTTAGCAGGTATGCTTTAGTAATGACTAAATTTTTTTAGTTGCTTGTTAGACCTAATTTCAAGAGGGAGGCAGTTCCAAGCCTTGGTGGGGTTATAGCTGTAAAGATTAGATCCAAACTTAGTTTTAGGTTTGTGAGTTAATAAAAGGTCTTTGGTGGAGCACCGGCGAGGTCTAGCAGGTGAATAGTAAGAGATTAGAGAAGAAAGAGCTGCACAATAGAAAGGTTGGTAGAGGATGCAGTGAATGACCTGGAGCTGGGAAGAGAAGGAGCAGGTGAGGTAATTTAAGCCAGTTTAGCTGTTTCAAAGAGAGGCAGTGATGGGACTTATATGTTTGCTGGGCAGCAAATCTAGCTATCTTATTGTACATTGATTCTAGTTTGGCAAGGAGAGTTGAGTTTAGAATGGTGAAAAGTTGAGAACCATATGGGAGACAGGGTAATAGGTAAGAATAAGAAAGACTTATCTTAGCCTCCCTAGAGATAAATTTTTTGTTGCTTTACAGAAGACCTTATTTCCGATGGTTTTCCTGATACAGTTGTTGATCTGTAAGTCATATCTGAGCTGGTCATCAATAATAATTCCTAAAAGCTTTGTGTTGGATTCAATCTCAATTAGAGTGTTATTTAGAGACTGTATTGAGAAGGAGGATCTGATATGGTTAAGTTTTTTTTGGTAGAAAAAGTAGCAACTTGTTTTTTTGGGGGGGGTTAAGGATTAGTTGATTTTTGGAGAGCCAGTTTTCAACTGAATTGAAGGTAGACTGTGTGGCAGAGATGAGCTCAGAGGGTGAGTCAGCAATAGTGATGATGGTTGAGTCATCAGCATATTGGACTAGAGATGAGAGTGGGCAGGGGGAGTAGAGAGAATTGGTAAAGATATTAAATAGTGACTCAAGGATGGAACCTTGTGGGACACCCATTTTAACTGGAAGAGGAGGGGACTGAGCAGAGTGCCATTTAACTGCTTGAAGTTGGTCAGAGAGGTAACTGGCAAACCAGGCAATAGTAGAAGGGGAGAAGGTAAGATTAGTTTGTGCAGTAG
Source organism: Protopterus annectens (assembly GCF_019279795.1). Classification (NCBI taxonomy): domain Eukaryota; kingdom Metazoa; phylum Chordata; order Ceratodontiformes; family Protopteridae; genus Protopterus; species Protopterus annectens. The sequence continues at coordinate 408,811,041 of NC_056738.1, forward strand.
AAGATGATAGGATACAGAGTCAAAAGCCTTTGAAAGGTCTAAGAATAAACAGGAGATACATTTGCTGTCATCTCTAGCTAGGGAAACAGTGTTAAGGAAGGATAGTAGGGCAGTGGTAGTGCTATGCTTAGGTCTAAAACCATGTTGAGTTGGAGAAAGCAGGTTTTCTTTAATTAAGTATTGCATAACTTGTTTGTGAATACATTTTTCAAGGATTTTAGAGACTGATGACAGAATAGCTATAGGTCTGAATTTAGTGATGGCAGTGCAGTTACCTCATTTGTGTATATGTAAGGTATAGAATTGTTTCCAAACGGATGGAACTTTAGATTCTAAGATAGAGTGGTTAATTAAGATAGAGACAGGGAGGGCAAGAGGGTCAGTGGCTGTCTGAAGAAACTGAGAGCGGATGTTGTCAATAGAGACAGAGCAGGGTTTTAATTTGGAGAGCAAGGATTTGATATAACTGGTGGGTACAGGTTTAAGTGAGAACGTATTAAAAGAGTTTAAGTTATGTGCAGAGTCTACATTCATAGAAATATTACTCTGTGTAGATGTGTTGAGGCTTGGATTTAGTAGTTTAGATATAGAGTCTATGAAAAAGACATTGAAGGAGGAGGCAGTGTCAAGTGGAGTTTGATCTGAATATCAGGGGAGCTAGGAGTATCAGGGTGTAGAATGTGGTTTATTGAGTTCCAGAATTTTTTGGGGTTGGATGTCATAGCAGAGGGGGGATTATAGTAGAAGTCTGTTTTATTTTTATTAATGTGTTTTTTGGCCTTATTTCTAAGTTCTTCAAAAATTTTGCAGGTCTACTGGGAGGTTTGTTGTCATTCATGTTTTCCATGCTTTGTCTCTTTTTTTTTTCAGAGAACAAGTTGCGTTGGATAGCCAGGGAGAGATGTTGGACTTTACCCAAACAGTACAAAGGGGGGGGGGGGGCTAGAGAGTTAAGAATATTAAGGAGGGTAGAGTTAAAAGACTGGACAGCATCATCAAGGGGTAGTTGATGGAGGATAATCCAGTTTATTTCTGAGAGGAGAGATTTGAAAGTATCAGGATGGAAGTTAGTAAGTTTTCTACAGGTTATGAATCTATGAGGTTTGGTATAGTGAGGTGAGTATCTAAGTACCTTTATAGGGGAATGATCACTAACAGAGTTAGATAGAGTTTTAGGGGTGTGGTATTTGGAGGGATTAGAGACTAGTAGCCAGTGTATAAGAGTACTAGTAGCTTGGAATTGTTTATATGTGTGGGTTCTGAGATAGGTTCATAGGTTCATACTAGGCTATCTGCCCAAGGGCATTTACAAGCCTAGCCCATAGTTTTGTGGCTTACGCCACCCCTTTAGTATGGGGAACTATACCCATTATTTTGCTGTGCCTCTGTTGAGCAGTGACACTGAGGTAATCCCTGGGGTATATCTGCGATCTCCCATCCATTGGTCAAGATTTCTCTTGAACAAGGCCAGCGAGGTGCTCTGCCTCACATATACCGGGATTTTATTCCACAGCATAGGGAGTCTTTGGGTGATGAATCTATCCCTCCAGCACGTCCTATTAATAGCGAGGTTTAAGTCTCCCGCCTTGTGGCTCTGACGGATCTAGATTTTTGAGGTGAAGCATATTCATCAAATCTGGGTTTGACATGGCCTTGTATGTTAGGCAAAGGTCACCTCTGAGCAAGCGGTGACTGAATAGAGCTGGAGTTCTTTCAGTCGGGCAGCATAGGACAGATGTTTGAGACCCTTTATCCTTTTGGTGAGGAACTTTTGTGTCCTCTCCAGCTGCTGCAAGTGTCGGGTCAGATACATTCCGAATGGGGCATTGTACTCAATCATTGGTCTGATGAGTGATGAGTATAGGGAGACTATGACCTCCCTTGATCTAGATGAGAATCCCTTCATGATAAGGTGGGCAATGTAGAAGGTCTTCCTAACTACTTTAGCTACATGGGTGTCGAATGACAGACTACTATCAACCTGGGTCCCCAGGTCCCTGATAACTTCTTCTGTGCTCAGTGGATTGCCACCTATTTGGTAGCTAGGTAACCTTGTTTTTGGTATGACTATGCATTTTTGGCATTTAACTTTAGGCCATGGCTCTGGCACCAGTTATCCATTTCTGTGAGACCCTTCTGAAGGATATCTGTGTCAGATGTGTTTTCTACTATGGCAGTTTGCAGTCATCTGCAAACTTTGTCAGCCATAACCCTCCTGTGTTTGCTTGTACTTGGAAAAGTAGATGCCAAACAAGAGTGGGCCCAGGACTGAGCCCTGTGGTACACCACTTGTGACAGGCTTTGAGTCTGACATGGCGCCAGCAACTCTGACCCTGTGGGTTCTGTCACTCAGCCAGTTTGCAACCCATCTTGTGATGTATGGGTTAACATTTAAGCTGATGAGTTTTTCAATGATACCGTATTGTATCGAAGGCTTCGCCAGATCGAGGTAGGCTGTATGGACTGCCTTTCCTCATCAATGGCTTTGGTGACTGTTTCAAAAGTCAACCAAGTTTAGAAGGCATGATCTGCCTTTGACAAAGCCAAACTGGGATGGATCCAAAGTCTGCAAATTCCCTATGTCTTTATTTATGAGGTCCATTATGATCCTCTCCATGGCTTTGCAGATAAGGCTTGTCAAGCTAATGGGCGGTAATTTCCAGGGTCGGTGGAGGCACCGCCTTTGTGAAGTGGGACCACAGTTGCAGTGCACCACTCCTGGAGTGTATCCAGAGGTAAGACTATGATTAAACAGCTGTCCTAGCTGTGGGTTTAATTCCTCGTTGAGTTCGTGGAGCACACAGCCGGGGACACCATCAGGTCCCATGGATGCTGTGTTTTTGCTTTGGAGAGAGCAGTTCTCACTTGGGCGTTGGAGATGTTTGGGGGCTGCAATCGCTAGATATCTCTCCTTTTGGGGAGGGGTGAAGTTTGCACTGAACCTGTCAGCCAATATGTTGGCAATGTCTGTAGGATCAGTAATCTTCACATCATTTTGAACTAGTTCTGAGCATATCTGGGAGTTTCCTCCCAGGTTTCTAACATAGCTAAAGAAGGCCTTATGATTGTCTTTTGAGTCTTTAGCTATTTTTCTCTCAAAATTTGCTTTGGATGATTTTATGAGAGCTCTTAGTTTTTACTTATAGTGATCAAGGGTGTCTTACCTTTTAAGGATTTTGCTCTATCTTGTAGTAGCTTCCTCCTTTTGTTGTAGAGTTTGTTTATGGCTGGGGTCCACCAGACTGTACAAAGAGTCTTTGTTTTGCTTGGGATTGCCTTATCCATGCAGTCCTGCAGGTGCTGGTAGAAGGCATTTGTAAGTGATTCATTGAGTACTGTTTTCAGGAGACCACACTAGTCTTTAGAAAGTTCTTTACTGTGGTCTTTTTATTTCAGGTGGGGGTGGGATGAGGACCTCCAGCGAGATTAGTTTGTGATCTGATCTCACCAGTGAGGGGTATACTTCGGTGTTGAACATTGTGCTCCCATGTTCGTGATGATGAGATCAAGTATGTTTTCTCCTCTTGTGGGGATGGTGACTAGTTGTTCCATGGCATTTGAGTTTATGAATTCCAGGAACTTTTGGGCTAGGGTGTTTGGGCTTGAGTAGTGTTCCCAGTCTATATTAGGGTAATTGAAGTCACCTAGTATGATGGTGTTTGGTGATACATTTATCCCCTCTAGTGTTTTCAGGAAGGCCATGTGAGGTTCCTGAGTTTGTGAGGGTGGCCTGCAACATGCTACAATTTGCAGAGCAGTCTTGCCTATGGTTAATTGCACCTGGATGGTCTCTGATGCATCGTGCGTTACCACCAGTCTTGAGGTGTGGGTGTCCTTGATGAATATGGATACCCCCCTTGTGTAAAGCCGTACACATTTATATGCTGTGCAGAACATGGAGAACAGAGGATTAACCAGTTAATACTGACATCACCAAGGATGACAGTTTCATTAGTGATGTGTTGAGAGAAGTATGAAAGTATGTTTTCCAGTAGTGGAATACTTTCCCCTTGTGGAATGTAGATGGCTACTATAGTGATAGTTGTATGGTTATTAAGCTTGAGGTTGGCAGAGAGTATTTTAGTTGGGGGGAAGAGTGGGATTGGGTTTTTGGGGCTAGAAAGAGTAATGTGGTTATAGTATACGATGGCTATTCCACCTCCTTTTTATTTTGACAGTCAAAGCATAGTAGGTTATAGCTAGGAAGGAGGAGGTCCTTATCTAGGTGTTGAGATTTAAGCCAGGTTTCAGTAAGAGCAATGACATCAGGAGTATGATAAGATGTCCAGGTATGGATGTCACTGACTTTATTTAGAATGCTTCTGATATTTATTGAGTAGAATGAGATGTGTTTGTTAGGAGGGCAGGGGGCTCCTATATGAGGTACACTGGTATTGTAAGTAGAGGTGGGAGTTAAGGGACCAGGGTTTAGGTGAATGTCACTTGCTAGAAGTAAGAGGTTGGGAAGACAGTAGGCTTTGTTTGTGAAAGAAATGTAGGTATAGTATTTAGATTTGTTCTTGGATAGATGAGTGTTGGTAGGAGGAATTTTGATCTTGGGTAGAGTGGTATTGATAGGAAGGATAGAGGAGATGATAGGGAAAGATAGAGATTGAGATAGGGGGTTGGTATTATAGGGATTTGTAGGGATATTATAAACAGGTAGAAGTTGAGTATTTGGACAGGTAATATAATGCAAGAAGAAAAGTGGAAATAGTATCATATAAGTGGGGATTAAGCATGGGAAGGCTTTTATGATAGAGGAGTATGTTGGTAAGTAGGATTAGAGGAAATTAAGGCTAGTGGCTAGTCTGTATGTAGTTGTGGTAAGTATATACAAATAGTTAAGCTTACTAGAGGAGGAAGTAGGTAGTGGAAAGCAAGGGATAAGGTAACAGGTTACCAGGTTAGCTATATGTTGACAGTGGTGTATGTATCACCTAAATATGAAGGGAAGGGCAGAAAATAGAAGGGAGGAGCAGGAGGTTAGGTATAAAGGACATGATATGGGACGGTGGGTGGTAATGGGGGTGGGAGGACAGCGAATGGAGCAGGGCTACACCTGAGTCAGGAAATGGCAGAGAAAGAGGAAAAAGAAAACAATCAGCAAAGCTGTAAGTATATGACAAGAAAATAGACGGTAGTGTACTGGAGGAATGCCAAAAACAAGCTATGTTTCTTATATATTGTTTAATTCATATATTTAAAACACAAAAAGATCAGGTCACTTAGGAGTATGAGCAAAGGAGAATTCAAATATTTAAGGTCTAGGAAAAGATCTGTAAGGCAGATTAGTAGGGCAGAAGAAATAATAAACAGGGAAATTAAGAATACTAGAAGCTAGGAGTTTGGGGCTGGCATTCATGGTAACGTGCTCACCTTTGGCTCGTTATAAAAACAGAGAAATTTCAGGCTACAAGAAATGAATTAAAAAACCAACATAATAATCCACTATTATGGTGATGAGAAGGGAGTACTGCGTACTTTGGTTCACAGAATTCACAGAATGTTTTTGGTTAGCCTGTGGTGTTCAGGTTCAATAGAAATCACTACAGAAGCCATATTAATCAGGCTTTTGCTTGACAATTAATGTTTGATACACAGAATGGTATTGGTTAGCCTGTGGTATTCAGGTTCAATAGAAACCACTACACGAGCCGTCTTAATCAGGCTTCTGACTGAGGCTTTTTTTTTTTATTTACAGACAACTAGTTAATTCTTAAACAGACTGATATGGTATGTGTGAGATGTACTTACACAATGTCATTGGAGGCAAAGCTCTCACATAAAAGCACTCCTAATGTCAATAAGGCTGTCAGTAGTACACACACTGCACTGATCACACAAAATTGAAAGCAGACACATAGCTCCACATATAGGTTCATAGGTGTGCACTAGGCTAATGGCCCTAGGGTCTTTACAAGCTTAGCCATAGGATTACCCTGACATCATGCCACCCAACCTTAGTTCCCAGTGCCTCTGTCGAGCAGAGCCACTGGAGTGATCCCCAGGGCGAATTTTCTATTTCCCATCCACTCATTAAGATTTCTCTTGAAGAGGGTCAGTGAGGTACTCTGCTTGACATGTATGGGAAGTCTGTTCCATAGCATGGGCAGTCTCTGGGTTATGAACCTGTCCCTCCAGTACGTTCAGTTGATTGTGGTAATGAGGTTGAGGTCTCTGGAGAGTGTGGTACAGAGGAATTGGGATTTCTTTAGATGTAACACTTCTAACAGAGCTGGGTCAGACATGGCTTTGTAAGTCAAGCAGAGATCACCTCTAATTAGGCGGTACGAGACAGAGAATTGTCAGAGTTTTTTTAGTCTGTCCATCTACGACAAGTGTTTAATGCCTAGGATCCTCTTTGTGAGGTAATTTTGTGGCCTCTCCAATTGTTGCAGGTGTCTAGTGAGGTACATGCCAAATGGGGCACTGTACTTGATGATTGGCCTAATGAGGGAAGAGTAGAGGGACACAATGACCTCTTTCTTCCTGGATGCAAAATCCTTAGTAATGAGATGTGCCACATAGAAGGACTTTCTGACTACAGTGGCAATGTGGTGAACAAAACAGAGGTTGCTCTCAACCTGTGTTCCCAGATCTCTTATAACACTTTCTGTGTTCAGTGGACTACCATCAATGTGGTAATTCATGGGAACCGGGTTTTTCCCAAAAGAGATGATGACACATTTTTTGGCATTGAGCTTAAGACCATGGTTCTGACACCAGTCGTTGGTCTCAGTGAGGCTATTTTGTAGGATGTCAACATCACTTGGGGAGTTAATAATAGCTCCCAACTTGCAATTGTCTGTGAACTTTGTCAGCCAGAGTCCCTTCGTGTTGGCCTGGACTTCAGAGAAGTAGATACCAAACAGGAGAGGACCCAGGACCAAACCATGTGGGACTCCACTCGTGACTAGTCGTCAGTCTGACTTGGAGTCAGCTACTTTCACACTGTGGGTTCTATCTGTGAGCCAGTTTGTAACCCACCTAGTGATATAGGGGTTGATGCCTAGCTTAATGAGTTTTTCTCTGATTCCTAAGTGGGGAATGGTATCAAAGGCCTTGGCCAGATCAAGGTAGACTGTATGAACCACCTTGCCTTCATCTATAGCTCTGGTGACTGACTCAAAGAAGTTGACCAAGTTGAGCAGGCATGATCTACTTTTCACAAAACCAAACTGTGTGGGATCCAGAGTTTGGAGATTCCCTATATCCTTGTTTATTAGGTCCATGATGATGCATTCTGTAGCTTTGCATATCAGACTCATCAAGCTGATGGGGAGATAGTACCCAGGGTCTGTAGTTGCTCCTCCTTTGTGGAGAGGGATGACTGTAGCAGTGTGCTATTCGGTAGGGACAAAGCCTGAGGTGAGGCTGTGACTGAACAGGGCACACAGGTGAGGTGCCAGTTCACTCTGTAGTTCATGTAGAACACAGCCAAGGATATTGTCAGGTCCCATAGAAGCTGTATTTGTGGCCTTGGACAGTGCTGTTTTAACCTGTGCAGCAGTAATACCGGGTGTATAGCAATCTACTGGTATTATGATTGGTCCTTTGGTGGGAGAGAGAGGGTAAAGTTAGCACTGAATCTGTCAGCCACTATATTGGCAATATCTGTTGGCTAGGTATAGGAAGTACCATTGTGCAGTAGCTCAGAACAAATCTAGGTATTGCAGTGGAGATTCGTTACATAACTATAGAAGGCATTGTGGTTGTCTTTACTAGCTGCTGCAATTCTGTTTTCATAGCTAGCTTTAGAGGATTTGATGAGGGATCTCAACTTTTGTTGAGGCTGATAAGGGAGTTTATCCAGTCTTGGGACTTCACTTTATTTCGCATCAGTTTCCTCTTTCTGTTGTAGAGATTGTTTATGACAGAGGACCACCAGATTGGCTTCCTTTTTTTGGTGGAGAGTGTCTTGGTTCTGTTGGGTATGGTGAGATCCATGCATTTGTGTACGTGTTTTAGACTTCTAGCATTGAGCAGCATGACCCTCAGATTGCATTTGTTTGTAGCTGTTACGGTGGTAATTTGGTCTTTGGAACACCGCCTAAAAAAGGCACTATAGGGGTGGCAAGAGCCTTGGCCAGTACCTGGAAGCCCAGGGGTGACAGATGCAGGCCATCTCTGGCAAAGCATCGAGGTCTGTCAATCATGTCATCCTAGGCAAACGGATACTGGATCCCCTTAGAATGACACCAGAAATGTAGCCAATTGTTGAAATCAATCATTTTCTGCTTGTACTGTGGTATCGCTGCTGTAGCGTTGTCGCCTCACAGTAAGACGCTGTCTGGTTCAACTCTCAGCTAGAGCGTCTTCTGCGTGGAGACATGCGTGAATGGGCATACCTTCGTTGAAGGTTGTGCATCAGGGCTGGCAACTCGGCACATAAAAATCAACTGCCAATCATTAGCGGACCAGAGTTCCGCTGTGGCGACCCCTAACCGGGAAAAGCCGAAAGAGACATTCACTGTGGTATCATTCTGGGTGATGGTAGGATGCTGCTCAGGGCTACGGTAATACCTGCCTGGGCTACATAATCTGAGAGCTCCTCTACGTCTCTTTTCATGCAGTCCAGGGAGGTACATCTCAGGTCATTCAACACCCACATGTACAATGAAAGTGTCATATTTGTACCTGTTGTTGCGGGACCTGACATGCATTATGTGGCAGTTCCTGGCACCTGACAGGCAGCTGACTGTTACTTTCTCCTTATTCAACCTAGTGAGTGGGACATCAGTGTGTCTCACTATTGAGTCACCTATGACTAGTGTATTGGCATGCTGTTTTGCCTTAGGGGCTTTGGTTGAGTGGCACACTGTTTAGGAGAGTTATGTGTCTCGTGATTAGTGTTGTGTTGTGGTGGTCGAGTGCATTTCTGCTTTGGAGGTCTCTGCTGTTGGGGTAGATTTTTATTGAGAGCCTCCACGAAGGTGGGTGTGTGGTTTGTGTGTTTATGTGAAGGCAGTGCTGATGTGTGCTCTGGAGGGCTATGTGTTCCATGTGGTGTGGTGCAAGTGTTGACCTTCTCCTCTTGACCAGCAATTCCGGTCTTGGCTGGAGAGTGCGTGGCTTCCATTTTGTATATATAAGTGCATCTCTCACAAGTCTGAATGCTGGGAGGTAAGAGGAGAGGGTTGTCGGTGTACATGAGGTAGTTGCTACATTGCCTCAGGATGCCCAAGTTCACCAGGTTAATAGGAGAAAGCTCAGGAAACTGACCTTTAGACATGCTTGGAGGGATGGGCATTAATAATAAGTACTGGAGCTGTTTTCTTGTAGAATGTTTAGTGCTGGTAGCACTTTTGTGTGCTACAATAATTGCTACAAGAAGTCTGGTAAAGTGCCAGACTAATAAGATAGTAAAAGTGCAGGAGAGGAGAAAACTAGCAGATCTAAGGGAAAAATTGAAGAGCAGACTTTGACACTGCTCAGAAGCTTACAAACAGTCCTGGATACAACAAGTCTGTATCTGGACTAGACTAGTTACAGGAAAGGTGGGAAACAAGCACAAACATGGGCTTTTAAACCAGAAAGTTAAAAGAGATGGAAAACCTGCCCAAACAGACAATAAACTACAATTTCTGGGCCAGAAACCACTCCTCTTGTGGTAGATAGGCTACCTAGTGCTTACTATTCCTATTGATAAGCTAGAAGCGTTCCCTCCAACACAAAAAGGCTTGGGGGCTCAGAATTTTACATATAGTCCTGGATACAGCAAATCTATATCTGGACTAGCCTAGTTACAGGAAAGGTGGGAAACAAGTGCAAATGTGGGCTTTTAAACCAGAAAGTTGAAAGAGATGGAAAAAATTGCCCAAACGGCCAATAAAATACAATTTCAAGGCCAGAAATCACTCCTCGTGTGGTAGATAGGCTACCTAGTGCTTATCACTTCCACTGGTAAGCTAGAAGACTTCCCTCCAACACAGAAAGGCTTGGGGAGGTCAGAAGCTTACAAACATTCTTGGACACAGCAAATCTGTATCTAGACTAGACTAGTTACAGGAAAAGTGGGAACCAAGCTCAAGCACAGTCTTTTAAACTAGAAAAGTTGAGAGAGATGGAAAAAACTGCCCAAACAGCCAATAACTACAATTTCTGGGCCAGAAACCACTCCTTTTGTGGTAGCTAGGCTACCTAGTGCTTATCACTCCCACTGATAAGCTAGAAGACTTCCCCTCCAACACGGAAAGGCTTGTGGGGCTCAGAAGTTTACAAGCAGTCCTAGATACAGCAAAATTTGTATCTGGACTAGACAACTTAGAGGAAAGGCAGGAAATAAGCTTAGAATTTTTTACAGAACAGCAGCTAAAACAGCACTAAAAACAATTCAAGTGCAGTGCAGGCTAGCACACTTGAGTGTGTGCCAATATTAAAGCAAATACAGTTTAAATAAATGCAATTTATTCAAACTGTATTCTGAACTGAATTCAATTATTGTTTTATTCAATTCTGAACAGTTAAAAAGTATCAAAAAATACTTATCAGCTGAGAAGCACACTCAGTCAGAATACAAGGAGATTCTAGCAACATTTCTTTTTTAGTAACGTGGGAAAGGAGAAAGCAGGAACAGAAGATAATTCAAGGTTAAGAACCTAAGTGGGTTGGCCTTCTCAAATGTTCTCTCTGTATTAGGTAGAATGAGCTTATGACACTAGACTAGGAGGAGTGTCCCAGATCAAATTTACAGTATGGCGGGCAATTGCAAAGCCACCAAGTATAAGAACAAGACGCCAATACAGAGGGTGGGTGGGAAACTATTACAGCTACTAACTCTAGCCACTAAATGAAAGTTTTAAACAGATAAAGGAGCAAGGAGACTCTAGGGAATGCTTTTAAGTGCATACAAATCAGTTATATGATACCTGACTAGAACATAGAAACCTCACAAAAAATGCACAGAAAAGCACACAAACAGAAAATACAAGTCTCAGTATGAAAAAGCAGTTTACAGTTTAGAAATTCAGTAAAAATGCAATTATAGTAATGAACACTATTACAGCAACTAGATCTAGCCACTAAATGAAAGCTTTAAACAGATAAAGGAGCAAGGAGACTCTAGAGAATGCTTTTAACTGCAAACAAATCAGTTATATGATACCTGACTAGAACACAGAAACCTCACATAAATGCACAGGAAAGCACAGATAGAGTATTCACAAACAGAAAATACAACTCTCAGTAAGAAAAAGCAGTTTACAGTTACGTAATTCAGTGAAAATGCAATTATAGCAATGAAAAATACAGTTAAACAGTATAAAACAGTACAGAAATGCAGTGAAACAGTAAAAATCGCTTTATAGTGCAAAATGTAGTAGATTAGCTGTATAGCACAATTATAAACATTAAAGAAGTGCAATTCAATGAAATAAACGTAAGAAATAACTTATTCTGCTCTTGGAATCTTAAGGAATTTCTGCTTTGTCCCCATGATAAATCACCATTCCACAGCCTGGTAAATACAAGCACAGCCCCCTTGTTTACACAGGGTTTATATACCAGAAAGGATGGAAGAATCTAGAAGCTTGAATTACACTCATGCTAGAGAAGGTCAGGAAACTCTGTTACTCTCAATAATAAAGAACACAAGACACTATCAGCAGACGATGGTTGCCAGAAATGCAGGAAACTCAACAAACAAAACTACCAGGCCTGGATAACAGCAGGCCTCTATTGAGATTATGCTACCTGAGTAGAACATAGAAGCATCACAATAAATGCACAGAAAAGCACAGATAGAGCACTCACAAACAGAAAATACAAGCCTCAGTATGAAAAAGCAATTTACAGTTTAGCAATTCAGTAAAAATGCAGTTACACTGATAAGCACTATTACATCTACTAGGTCTAGCCACTAAATGAAGGTTTTAAACAAATAAAGGAGCAAGGAGACTCTAGAAAATACTTTTAACTGCAAACAAATCAGTTATACGATACCTGACTAGAACACAGAAACCTCACAAAAAGTGCACAGAAAGCACAGAACACTCACAAACAGAAAATACAACTCTCAGCATGAAAAAGCAGTTTGCAGTTAAGTAATTCAGTAAAAATGCAATTACAGCAATGAAAAATACAGTTAAAACAGTGTTAAACAGTACACAAATGCAGTGAAACAGTAAAAAAAGCTTTATAATAGTGCAAAATGTAGTAGATTAGCTGTATAGCACAATTATAAGTGTTAAAGACTTGCAATTCAATTAAATAAATGTAAGAAATAACTTATTCAGCTCTCTTGGAATCTTAATGAATTTCTGCTTTGTCCCAGTGATGAATCACCATTCCACAGCCTGGTAAATACAAGCACAGTCCCCTGCAAACAGAGGGTATATATACCAGAAAGGATGAAAGAATCTAGAAGCTCAAATTACATTCATGCTAGAGAAGGTCAGGAAACCCTGTTACTCTCAATAGCAAAGAAGACAAGACACTATCAGCAGAAGATGGTTGCCAGAAACACAGGAAACTCAACAAACAAACAAACAAACAAAGCTACCAGGCCTGGATAACAGCAGGCCTCTATCCAGATTATGCTACATGAGTAGAACACAAAAACCTCACAATAAATGCACAGAAAAGCACAGATAGAGCACTCACAAACAGAAAATACAAGTATGCTGAGGCATTTAAATGTGACCTACCTAAACCCAAAGACATCCTAGGTGAAGTACACATAACTAACTCCCTCAGCAACCCTGAATGCACTCTTTCAAACACCCACATTAACAAATACAGCCAAATCTTGTGGACCCTCTACTTCTAACCCCATAAGGCAAGCCACCACAGAATCTAACATTCTAGTCAATGGAGGCTACATAGTGAGATACACTGATGTCCGTCTCACTAGTCTGAGTAAGGAGATAGTCACGGACAGTTGCTTATCAGGGGCCAGAATTCGCCACATAATGAACACCCTCATGTCGTTGGACCACAAGCACCAGTAGGACTCAGTCATAATCAAAGTGAGTGTAAATGACCTAATGCAGTGTATACTAATTAGTTTGTCTGCATGACCTTCTTACTTTTTGACTTGAATGTTAGTTGGGATATTCTGCAGAGACTTTGATGGTTATGGACATCAGTCGGGTGCAAACACCCTGTGTTTCTGAAGTATAGCCAAACAGTCAACTTATGCTGTGTTGATGAGGTCATAAGAAGGCCGAAACATGCATGTCCACAGTTAGTTGGTTTGGCTTTATTGGCCTGAATGCATGCACAAAGACTTGAAAAGAAAAAGTAAAAAGTCATAGGCATTTAGAAGCCATATAGTTGAAAGATTTGATGTCCTTAAAGGGCATTTGCATATATCCCATGGGTCTCTATTACAGGAGTTTTAAGGAATCACACAGTGAAAGCTCTAGCTTGGCTAGTTTTTTCTTGTAGTTTTTACTAATTGGTTTGTATGTGTGACCTTTTTACTTTTTGATTTGGATGTTAGCTGGGATATTTTGCAGACACCTTGATGGTTATGGACATCAGCTGGGTGTAAAGACCATGTGTTTATGAAGTATAGCCAAACAGTTCACTTATGCTGTGCTGAAGAGGTTATAACAAGGCCAAAACATGCAGCTAGTGGGGTTTGGCTTTATTGCCCTGAATGCATTCACAAAGGCTTACAAAGAAAAAAGTCATGGACATTCAGAAGCCAAACAGCTGAAACACTTGATATCATTAGGGGGTCATTTGTATATATCCCAAGAGCCTCCATTACATGAGGTTTAAGGCATTGCACTGTGAAAACTCTAGCTTGGCTAGGTTTCTCTTGTAGCTTTTTGATTAAATTGATTAATTTAAGTTTGCATCTACCTACAATGCCACTTAGATTGATCAGTGTTTAACTCCTTCAGTGTGACTGCAGTTTGCTAACGGTACTACTTTCTGTTTTTGCTTAGTTATCCTGAGCAAGTGATGAAGAAACTCACATTTTGAATACAAGTACCTTAGAGAAATATCATTCATTCATTTTCCATTTAACATTTGATCTTATTTGGAGTGAAGGAAACAGAAAGTTTTTGGTGGGACTACAGACCATTGAAGGATACATATACACTCCCATGCTTATCATAAACACAGATATGGATAACTCAAACTATCATTGGTGTATCTTCCCACACGTGTTTGTGGGATGTACAAAGTAACTGGAGGCCCCAGCAAAATGTATGCAGACAGAAGGACGACAAAGACTCCACACAAAAGTCACCTCAGTCAGGAACTGAAGCAGAGAACTTAAAACTGTAATACAGCAGCATTAAGTACAGCATTACTTAGTACTATATCACCTTGGTCACAAAATCGTTTATCTGCTCTACAGCCTTACAGTATTGCATTCTGAGTTTATCAATAACCTTTTTCATGTTATCTGGCTGTATCACTACTTGATTGCTGCAGTACCTGCTTTCTTATTATCTTCAAGTATGTCTTCTTTAATTACAAAGGTAGCCTGCTGTCAAACTGATGAAGGTATAAAATAAGAATTAGTTGTACTTTAGATAGCACATAATAATGTTATGATCATTTTATTCCAAATTCTGACTGAATATTTGAAAATCAGCATGGTTTAGCTAATAGTTATTGAACTGCGTGCATGTTTGTACCCGGCTATCTAGTTCTCTGCTTCCCACTTAAGGACATTGTTTTTAGGCACGGCACTTTTATGTCCCAAGGGTTAATGGAATATGAATTAAAGCTTATGAGTAACATATTTACTGCAGATCACAGTTTGTGTAATGTACTCCCAGACTTATCTTTTAACTGCTTTGCCCATGCATTCTAGACAAAACCAAAAATAATTGGGAGACAAAGACCCAAAATCTGGGGAAATGTTTGAATATTACTCTAATTTACATGAATAATGTAACAGAACAAAATATTTTGCATCAACATGTGCTTTCTGAATAATAAGTGATATGGTACTTATCAAGGGTAAGCAAACCTGTCAGAGATTTGGGATAAATGGCTAGGCTTAAAAAGGCCCTTGTGGTCGTTAGCCTAGTAAACACCTATGAACCTATAAGATGCATCTCCCTAGATGATATGAAGAGGGACATCCTGAAGCTCTTGGAATTTGTGTCTCTGGCTGGTATGAGAATAGCATTAAGCAGCATTTTACCTTCTCCAAGGATGATGCCACAATACGAAGAACATATGAATTACTTTAATTAATAATTGGCTTACTTTCTGGTGTTATTTTAAGGGGATGCAATATTTGTCAGCATAGAAGGAAATGGTTAACAGACCATGCTGCTTTGCCAGGGATGGTCTGCACTTTTCCCTTTTAGGCTTTCAAATATTAGTTAAAACATTGTCCACCTCACATAGTACTTTTTTTAGATAATACCAAACTGAAAGTACTTCCAAAATAGCAAATCAAAACCAAGAAAATCTAAAGGTATTACTGCTCAATGCTAGGAATCTAAACAAAACCAGAGAATGCTGACATTTGTGCGGTCACTGAGATATAGTTTAAAGCTGTGTAGAGTACACTGACAGTGCAATGGTATAATGCCTTCTACACATTTTGACCGGCTAATACACTGACAGGGACTAAAGGTGGAGGTGTCTCGATTTACATCAAAAATATATATACCTCAAGGCTTTGAGCATCTCCACATTCAAATCACCATAGGCAAAATCCAATACCACTTCCTTGAAAGCTCTAAGACCAAGGAAACCCATAACATATATTCAAACTTACTGGTAACATTTACCATCTAAACTAATATGATATTTATGGGTGACTTTAGTTACCTCACTATTAACTGGCAATCATATAGGAAACCAAACTTACAGACACAGACACCCCTGGATTTTGTAAACAACCTCCCTGGACCAGATTGTCAATACAAGCACACACACACATATATATCTGTGTGTGATTGTCAGTACAAGCGTACACACACACACACACACACACACACACACACACACACACACACACACACACACACACACACACACACGTGTGTGTGTGTGTGTGTGTGTGTGTGTGTGTGTGTGTATGTATGTATATGTATATATATATATATATATATATATATATATATATATATATATATATATATATATATAGATACATATACACACAATGTAAAATCCAAAAAAGTAAGGCATGATAAATAAAGATCTGCACCAGAAAATGTACAACCACAACAAACAAACTGATGCAGTCACCAGGCAGTAAGGCATCCAACGAAACCTTAATAAAACAAAATAAAATAAAAAAGATAAAACAAGAGATGAGCACTTTCGGGTAATACCTACCCTTCCTCAGATCTACCATTTTCAAAGCCTGACAAAGTTAAATACGTAATTCAGATTTAGATTACTCATTTAATTAAAAAATTGACCAATCAAAATATTTAAAAAGTGTCTTCCTTTTAGAACTCAGTTGCAGAGGTGTATCATGCTAAATGAATGAATGAGTAACTAACAACCAATCAAAAATTCAGTTCAGGGACACCGTCCTGTTATTAACTAATCAGCATCTTCTTAATCTCCTTCCTTAAGTGCTTGTTTCGTAGGTAAATTGAAATTGAGTACAGGGAGTAGATGAGCTTGTAAGTCTGCAATCCATTTCATCTCATACAGTCTCAGGTGCAGGCTATGACAGAAGAATGCAAAGAAGCTGAAAAGTAAGGTGTACAAGACAGTGGTGTGAGCAGTACTACTGTATGGTACAGAAACCTGGATGGTTATGGCAGAGCAGATGAAGAAGTTAGAGGTGATGGAAATGAAGTGTCTGAGAAGGGTGGTAGGATGCATACTGTTGGACAGATGAATAAATGAGGACATAAGAGCAGAAGCCAAAGCAGCTCCAAGAGAACAGATTACAGTTGCTTGGACACGTGCAGAAAAGCAGAAGACAATCTGGTGAAGAAGATTTGGGACAGACAGAAGGTAAGAGGAAACAAGGACACCCAGCAAAGAGGTGGATGGACTGTATGAAAGAAGATCTCTGACAGTCAGGCATGAGTTTTGAAAAAGGCAGGAGTGTGGCATTGAATCGAGAGAGCTGGCAACAGTTAACATGATATCCTGACCTCATTTAGAAAATGGGAAAAGGGGGCTGCTGATGATGTTGGTGATGACATATGAAAGAAAAAATGGCGAAGTTTAAAGAAAAGTCTTTCGGCTTCTCCCGTTAGGAATTGCCACAGCGGATCACTGGTCCACAGATTGACCGGAAGTGGAGTTTTTACAGTGTTGAGTTGCCAGCTTGTCACCCAACCTTCACAGAAGACACATACATACACTCATACCTACCTGCATGTCTTTATTAAATAATGTCTTAGTTGGGAAGAATTGAAGGATTTAAGCTAACCATGGGCAGCAGCACAGTTGCTCAGTAGTGGTGTTCAGTCTTGATCAGTGGTCACTTTCTTGACGTGTATATTGAACTGCAGATAATGTGCACTGTTACCAGTGCCCATGAATGTATCTATGTAAAACCTCTGAAGTAGAAAAAAATTACAGTGAATATCTGGAGTGTTTGCTGACATTACCATCTGGGCTGAGATCTGCATTCTTTGCTCCCATCTGGGCTAAATCACTTTTGTCGTCTGCTCTAGGTAACTTATCAGTAGTGCAAGTAGCTAGTACTTTTTTTTTTTTTAAGATACTACTGTAATGATGTAGGAACTAGAGAGAGCAACTACCTTTCACTTTGCTGTGGGGAACCATAACAGGAATGGGACAAGGTAAGCAAAGTAAGGTGATATGCAAGTAGGATTAGATGATGATGAGGTCAGAAAGTGAGAGGTAGTTAACTAAAGGGGTGGCAACCTTCCGAGGCAGGGAACTGCACTTTGAACAGAGACACTGCCCCTTTAAAAGACTACTGTCCTTCCTGAATGATTCTGTGCTCATTTTGCATCAAAGCAGAACATGGCTGTTCACACCCACTTGCCTTACGCATGTCCACCAACTGCAGTAATCAAGCATGGAGTTTCCTGCGCCATTATACTTTCCCTGTCTGAGACGCAGGCAGGCCTCAGCTCAAATGGAGTCCCTAGGTGAAGAACTCCATCTTTACCTACTGTATCACCCCTAACTCTGTCATGCCGCCCCCCCCTCCAATTCCACCTATTCCTCACTGCAGTTCTAAATACTGAGGCCCCATGTCCTTCTGTACCACCAAGGCACTTCCCATCCTGTCCACTGCAGTCCATTTCTATTAGTATATCCTGTACTCCCTCATTATCTGACACTCTTTCAGAAACAGCGTAAAAACGAACAACAGATGAATATAAAGTAGAACCAAACACAGTAACCACTCGCAAACTACACACTGTGCAGCTAAGAAACGATTCCAGCCTGCTGTTAAAATCCACAAGATATTTTATTAACCAAAGGGTTAAAAGCGCACGCTGTCACACGAGCTTCATCAGAACAAAGTACAATCTCTAAAAGAACTTTTTAAATACTTTCAAATTGGCGCCAAAATCTTCTTAAAGCGATAGCATACCTAAAATAGTACACAGTTTAAACATACTAATGAATGCAAGAAAATCAGTAAAAATTACATACAATAAATGCATCATCATATCTCAACAGATTAAATTAATAATTAGGACATCTAAACTTAAAAATCCTAAGATACAAATATCTTTATTTAATGCAGGGTTCAATTTTTCAACATCAAAGCTGTTTTGACTGTGATGTAGTCATTGATACCTGGTGCAGTCATAGCATCAGTGTATAACTGCCACCAGTATTCTCTATAAGCTAGCACATTTGTGATATTACCTCCCCTAGGATCAGCACTAACTGTTTCCAATATAGCGAACTTGAAATAATGCGTGGAACCCTCCTTGTTTATATGCCTAAAGAGAGCATTTTTAGTGTCCTTTTTTTTTTGTTGCAACCGTGAGCATAAATTCTTTTTTTGAACTGTCTCTGAGTTCTTCCTATATAATAAGCAGAACAGCACATGCATTTAGCCAGGTAAATAATCATGCTAGAATTACAATTGCCTTTCCTAAACCTGACACAAGTCTTGTTAATATTATCCAAAATTATGTTGCTTATGTCTAAAATATCCTTGCACTGATTACATGCCCCGCATTTCTTTGTGTGGGTGCCAGTGGTCAAACTGTGTTTAATGTTACTTTCAAGAAGATGTTTCAAGTTCCTACCCATTTTATAAACAAACCTTGGTTTTTGACCCAGGGTAGTCAGTATTTCATTATCACTGTGTAATAATTCCCAGTTCTTATTCATAATATCTTTTACTACATAGGAATGGGGACCATATTCAATAATACATGCTCTGTTGAACTTGTTAGTGTCTGCGGTGTCCAGTTCAATTGTATTGATGGCAGTAACGGTCACATCATTGTCTGACACTCTCAAAAGTCACATTTTTACTATCTCACATCAGATATCTGATGTACAGATCAAGAACATGTATAAACCATAAAGCTCAGGGAGAGTATTAAGGTAAAATACAACCGTATTACCACTACTAAATGGGAATCTTTAAATTGAGCTATACTGGGGCTAGTTTGTGCACTTTGCAATCATCCCTGTTATGCATTCGCCAGTGTTAAGTTGAGGACCTAAACATTAAAGGACTTCAGCTAAGCAAGGAAATATTTGTGTATGTATATGTCCAGCAGGAACAGAATTGTTCTTTGATCACAATGCTTCTAAAGCCATCGCAAAGAGCTATGATTGCTGTAATAAAGCTATTATGTTTCAGTATGCTAGCTTTCTTGTAAAACTGAATTGCTAAGCTGTAGCAAAGATCTATACTAGCTCCTTGTTAACTTTCCCAAAACACAACCACTGACTGTCACCTGTCCACTAAAAATAAAGTTTAGCAGTACTGAGCACTTCTTCATCTGCCTCCACCACCTATCGTTTCTCTTCCCAAACCCTTTCTCTATGCAAAATCCACTTATTTTTCTATTTAATAGGAAGCCAGTATTTAGCACACAAACACCAGATTTCCTCTCTTCAGCTTGATCTGCTCAACATGAAACTTAACTTTGTTAATTCCTCCCTTTAAGCCCATGTCCTTGCTTCACCAGTCTCCCATTCCAGCAGACCTTACTCCTGATACTCTATGTTATGTAGATGGCCACCCCCAGCTTACCCATTCTTTCTACTCTTTGCACCATTTACCAGTATGAGGAATCTTCAAGTGTCTCTCTCTTTGGCCTCAATCTCGATAATGCATGTTTTGTCCACTTCCTCCTCCCCAACATTCCCTAGTTCTCTCATCTTGCCTTGGAGGATCTTAGAATTATACTGTATCACACTCTGTCTATGCTCTCTTTTAGTTCATCCTCTGTTGTTATTTATTCTGTCTTTACTTTGTTCCTTTTCTTACCTAAGCAGCTGTTCCCATTACCTGCCCCTACTTTATTCTATCTCATTCCTCTCTTAACTCATTTTCAAGTTGCAGTAACAGATATACTGTTCAAGCCCAAGTGTCAATAGGGCTGTCACTTGCAGATAAATATGCAGTCTTCTCATGACCGAGACCTCATCCCTAAGTCAAGCCACTTCAAGGGATTGCAGTTAAACCATACCCTGCTCCCCAGTCCACTCCTTCTAACAGAAGATAGTTTCTGTTTCTTTCCTTACTGGTGTCCACTAGTACTGGCAGAATTTCTAAGAAAGCCTCCAGCATACCAGTTCCCTAAACTTGTCAGCAAACTCTCTAGTGCGTCTTATTAGCTTTTCAGTAACATATTTAGCCAACCTCTCTACGTGTTCCACTGCCTTACGTCACAGGGTACCTATCCCCAAATTTACCATGTCATGTTGACATCCCTTGCTCTTAGGATCGTAGGATCATAGGAAGTTACTAGGCTATTGGCACTGAGGCCCTTACAAGCCTAAACAAGAATTTAACCCATGTTCTGACAAGTCAGCACCCAATTCCCCTGTCCAGCAGGGACATGGGTGGAATCCCAGGAGTATTTTTTCTGTTCCCCATCCAGTTATCCAGGTTGTGCTTAAAAAGCGTTAATGAGATACTCTGCTTGATGTGGAGTGGGAGTCTATTTCACAGAAGGGGGAGTCTCTGGGACATATATCTGTCCCACCAAGTTCTATTCATGTCACAGACCAGGTTGAGGTCACACGTACGAGTTACTCGAGTGGAGCTTGACTTGCGGTTATGCAGCAGTCCCATCAAGGCAGGGACTGAGATTGCTTTGTATGCCAGACAGAGGTCACCTCTGAGGAGTCTGTAGGAGACTGAATAGAGGGACAGGGCCTTTAGCCTATCTGTGTAGAGTAGATGTTTGAGGCCCCGGATTCTTCTGGTGAGGAACTCTGTGGTCTCTCCAGCTGCTGCATGTGCTTTGTGAGGTACATGCCAAAAGAGGCATTGTACTCAATAATGGGTCTTATAAGGGAAGAATACAGGAATGTTATGACCACCTTGTCCCTGGATGAGATACCCTCACTAAAGAGGTGGGCCATGTAGAAAGCTTTCCATACAATGGAGGCAATATGGTGGTCAAAAGTCAGTTTGCTATCAGCCTGGGTGCCCAAGTCCCTCACGACTGATTGCATGCTTAGGACCTTGTTATTAATGTGATAATTTGTGGGGATGTCACTCTTCCCAAAGGGGATGATGATGATGCATTTTTTGACATTCAGTTTGAGGCCATATTTCTGGCACCAGTCATATGTTTGGGTGAGACCCTCTTGGAGGATGTCCACATCACTAGGGGAACTGATGACAGCACCTAGCTTACAGTCATCTGCAAACTTGGTCAGCCATAGCCCACTGGTTTTGGCCTGCACCTCAGAAAAGTATATCCCAAACAACAAAGGCCCCAAGACCAATCCCTGGGGTACACCATTCATTACAGGTTGACTGCTTGAGGTGGCTTCCCCTATTTTAACTAGGTGGGTTCTATCAGTGAGCCAGTTTGCTACCCACTTGGTAACATATGGACTGATGCCTAGTTGAGGGAGTTAATCTGTTATACCAAGTGGGGAATAGTATCGAAGGCTTTAGCCAGGTCAAGGTAGGTTGTGTGCACCATCTTCTCCTCATCCATGGCTTTGATGTCTCAAAGAAGTCAACCAAATTCAACAGGCATGAGCTCCCCTTGATGAAACCAAACTGTGTGGGATCAAATGTTTGTAGGTTGCCAATGTCCTTGTTAATGAGGTCCATGATAATCCACTCCATGGCCTTGCAGATCAGGCTAGTTAGGCTGATGGGTCTATAATTTCCTGGATCGGTGGAGGCTCCACCTTTGAGCAAAGAGATGACAGTGGCTGTCCTCCACTTGGCTGGGATGAAGCCAGTACTCAGACTTTGGTTGAATAGGGTGTCTAATGGTACTGCAAGTTCCTGTCTTTGTTCATGTAGAATGCAGCCTGGGATGTTATCTGGTCTCATGGAAGCCATATGTTTTGCCTTTGAGAGGGAAGTTATGACTTGCTCCCTAGAGATAGGGGGTGAGGTGCTGGAGATGTTCTGTTTTACTGATGGGGCAAAAGGGGTGAAGTTTTCACTGTCTGCCAGCAGGTTGGCTATATCTATGGCGTTTGTGTATGCATTGTCCTTGACCACCAGTTCTGAGCAGACCTGGGTGCCTCCCTTGAAATTATGAACATATGGGAAGAAAGCCCTGTGATTTTCTTTAGTATAAGTGGCCATTTTGGACTCTAAGCTTGCTTTGTAGGATTTCACTAGTGCTCTTATTTGTTTGTTACTAAGGAGAGATTGCTTCCAATTAGGCACCTGCTCCTTCTTGGTCCTGGACAGCAGTTTTTTCCTTTTATTATAGTTTATTTATTGCAGATGTCCACCAGACAGGTTTACTCTTCCTTGAGGAGGAGGATTTTATCCTATTGGGTATTCCTGATTCCATGCAGCTATATAAGTGCTCATATAGTACTTTGGTGTAGGTGTGGACATATGTGCCAGTTCCTATGGAGGGGGGTGAGCTGTGAAGCTGTTTATACCTTCCCTCAGCAGATTGTAATCAGCTTTTGAGAAGTTTTTTGTTTGACCCTATCTAGGGGTGATCAGGGGAGATGGTGACTTCAAAGTGACCACTTTGTGGTCGGATCTTACCGGGAGGATGACACTGTAGGGATGCTGCAGCGGTTACTCATTTTGGTTAATACCAAGTCCAAGATATTTTTACCTTTTGTGGGGGTGTCAACCAGCTGGTCCAAGGCATTTACATTGACAAAATCAAGAAATCCCTGGGCATTTGTGTTTTATTTCTTAATCACATTCTTTTACTATTCCCATTGTCCTTTTGTATTACAACTACTTTCCCCTATATTGAACTGTTTTTGCATTTTTCCCACGTCATCAAATTCCCTGTCTTCCTCAATTGCTCCCAGAAATGTACTTCAGTATCTTTCCCTTCCAGTGTGGTATATTTTTAATCTTATTGTCACATTTTGGTTGCTGAAACCCTATCATGTTTAATTCAAGGTTAAACAGCTTCCTTCTCTTCTGCCTAGGATACTTTCTAATGTTCTCTTTAATATTCCAAAAATGTTTTCAGTCTTGTCATTTTCTGTTTTCTACAGCTGTTTATTTTAATTTCCTGTCATGTCTCTGTCAGTGATCACTCTTTTTTTTGTTAGCTACACTCCCAGGTACCTTAATTTGTAGTGATTCCCCAGACTCAGGCAAGTTTCTATATCGTGTGTGCCTTTCTGGTTACTTCTCACGCTAAGCATTAGTTTTTCTAATCTGCTTCATATTTTTTGTTTTGAAGGTGGTATACAAGTCTCAGCTGTGCTGCTATGTAGTAGGACTCTAAGCCTGGCACTGATAGCCCTCCCTCTGATACTGGTAGTAACATTTGCCGCCCCCCTCCTCACACACACACATTTTTTATTATCCCATGTGTATCTATTTTTCTTGGTTTTAAGTGAGTTCCATTCATCTTTACTCATGCAGCTTATAAAGGATTGTGCCTATAGAAATAGTAGCATCACAAACATCTTTACTACTTAGATTCTTTGATTTATACCAAGTTTAACAGTATTCCACATTTTATTAGATCACTAATCTTTCTTTTCATCTCCTGCCATATCTCTATCAATGTTTTAATCTTTTTTTTTGTTAGCTACACTCCCAGGTACCTTAGTTTCTAGTGCCATCCCAGATTCAGGCAGTTTTACTCTAGATGAAACATAGTGGCATAATGTATATGTAATGCATTTGTTTAGTCCTCGTTCAGATTGTATCCCATCACTGTGTTAAACTGTCTTAGTATATTAAACAATGGTAGAATACCATTTTCTGGGTCATTTAGCAATATTATTACATCATCTGTGAGCAAAGCTAACTTTTGTTTATGGTGTGTGCCCTACGACCGTTAAATTCTTGATTCTCTCTCTTTTTTTGCACTAGTAGCTCTAAAGACAATACAAATGGCAGTGAGGACAAGGGCAGCACTACTTTGTTCCACTTTCTAGCTTTATCTCTGATGACACTTTTCCATTTATTTTTATTTTTGCTGCAGATCCCTTATATGATTCTTGAATTAGACTAATCATTTCCACTGGAACCCCCCATCTTGGTCATTACCACCCACAAGTAATCCAGGTGCATCCTGTTGAATGCATTTTCGGCATCCAACATTATCATTAACTTTCTGGAAAGTTCCTCTACATCTCCTTGTATTTAACCCAATAATAATAATAAAGCTGGACAAAGCTTATTCTCTTACTCCATAGAAAAGCTATGGAATGCCCTACCCCCTCCACAACACAGATTGACTCTATGAAAACCTTCAACGTCACCCTAAAAAAATCACTTTCTTAATAATCACATCTGTCATTGTGATCAGAACTTCATACCACTATAAACCAATACCAATGAGTTTACTGACTAGAATACCCCTTTTTTAGATCAACTGAAATACTAATAAACCAACTGTACTTTAGTGACTTTCCCTTCAGCAAACTATATTAATCAATATTTAATCCTTAAGAAACTTAAAAGACAAGGCAAAAGTATAATCTCCTTCATGTTGTACAGACTATACTTTGTGTCATGATTGTTTATATCGAATGTCCTCAAAAAGTTATCCATTTATATACTGTGCAAGTTCTACTGTCATTTATTTTCACTGCATAATGACATTGTACTCTGCATATTTCTACCACTAAGAAATGCTATTTATATTTGTATGGTTTCTTATTACTGTAAATCTTATTATATCTTATATAATCTTTTATGTTATTTTATCTTATATAATCTTTTATCTTATAAAATCTTATATAAATCTTTATTTACTTTAGAAGGCCCCTGGCTGCTGTCTGCTCCTGCCCCAGTGTCCTTTGCCTATGTACCCAGCTCAACATTGTCCTGATCCTGTTATAGCCACTAAGAACCTACCTACCGGGTGAGAAAGAACCCTATCCAAATTCCAGCGGTCTCATCTACCAGCCTCATATCCCCTGCACCCTCTCACAAGGAAGTAAGAAATACCCAGCTCAACATTGTCCTGATCCTGTTATAGCCACTAAGAACCTACCTACTGGGTGAGAAAGAACCCTATCCAAATTCCAGTGGTCTCATCTACCAGCCTCATATCCCCTGCACCCTCTCACAAGGAAGCAAGAAATACCCAGCTCAGCATTGTCCTGATCCTGTTATAGCCACTTAGAACCTACCTACCGGGTGAGAAAGAACCATATCCAAATTCCAGCGGTCTCATCTACCAGCCTCATATCCCCTGCACCCTCTCACAAGGAAGCAAGAAAGTATGTTGTTGACTAAGTCCGGCTTGTAAAGCTGGCTACCATCTACTATTTGCTTCAGGGGTCTAAAGCACGCTATGAGCCTGAACAGCCAGCAGCCTTTACCCCCTCCTATCTACCCAGCATCCAACATACCTCTTCTACTTATAATTACCCTCTTTTCTAGATATCTCATCTTCCCCAGTTCTAAACCAGCTAGCTCCCATTACATGCTTACCTCCAGTACTAGATCTGCCCACTAGGTGGCACCATTATCCTACCCGTACTTTTCCTGCCTATTCCTCTGTATTACCTCTGTATTTTTATTTC
Source organism: Protopterus annectens (assembly GCF_019279795.1). Classification (NCBI taxonomy): domain Eukaryota; kingdom Metazoa; phylum Chordata; order Ceratodontiformes; family Protopteridae; genus Protopterus; species Protopterus annectens. The sequence continues at coordinate 408,837,063 of NC_056738.1, forward strand.
TTTCTTAAGTCCTTTGACCTGCTCTTCTTCTTACTCACCCTTTGCCTAAACAGTATATACCCTCCTGTCTCTTTTTCTTATTTAAGACTCCTGTATTATCACAGACCTTTTCCACTCATGACCTACCTAGCTTACCTTTAACTACCTGCACTGCTGATAGTTTCTTCTCTAGCTTCTCCTTCACTTGTCCCTGACTATAGAGCTTTGCTCTTGTACCTCTCCATTATTGCCATCTCCTGTCTCTAGGTTCTTAGCTTTCTTTTTTTCCCTGCTAATCCTATTTTTCCTGCCTTACTTCCCTATTGTACCTCCAATATGGACAGCCAATAACCTCTCCAGGTACGGCTTGTCTCTTGACCCGCCCTGCTGCATCTGTTGCACACCTATTCCCTCTCCACCCCGCCTCTTATCCTCTGGGATATTATTTATACCCCTAGTCCTGTGAGGCGCCATCTTTATTTACTTTAGAAGGCCCCTGGCTGCTGGCTGCTCCTGCCCCAGCGTCCTTTGCCTCTGGTAAGCAGTGTCGGTGGTTTCAGTATCTTGTATACTATACTGGGTACCTGTTTAGCTGCCTCGTATATTTGTTGCAGTGTATATTGTGGACTGAATGTCTTATGGCATGTAACATCCTGCTACTGTTTATGCGTTTGTGGGTAAAAGGTTTTCTCTTTCTCTGCCACTATTTAGTTGCCTCGTCTAATTGTTACAGCGTAAATTGTGGACTGCGTGTTTTATAATATGTAACATACTGCTACTGCTTATGCGTTTGTGAGTAAAAGGTTCTGTCTTGCTCCGCCACTGGGGGTATACTTCCGTTTAACATTGTTCCCTTTCGTGAAATGAGATCAAATATGTTATCTCCTCTTGTGGGGACCTTTACTAGTTGTTCCAGGCCTTATTTATGAATTCGGAACCTTTTTTGGCTAGGGTGTTTTGGCTTATTTTCCCGTCTAATTAGGATTAAGTCAACCCAGTATGATGATTTTTGGGATAATTTTTCCCCTCTAGTGTTTTAGGAAGCCATGTGTGTTTGAGTTGTGAGGGTGGCCTGTAACATGCTACAATTTGCAGAGCAGTCTTGCCTATGGTTAATTGCACCTGGATGGTCTCCGATGCATCGTGCGTTGCCACCAGTCTTGAGGTGTGGGTGTCCTTGATGAATATGGATACGCCTCCTTTCTTGGTATTGTCCGGATTTTGGGGCCGGAACGCATGATATGAGGTAAAACCTGATAGCGCTGGGGTGCCCCCAGGAGCCTTGAACCAGGTTTCTGTCACAGCACAGACATCGATGTTCTCCATACTGAGAAGGGCCTCGAGTGCGTGCATTTTGAGATTTAGACTTCTGGCATTGAGCAGCATTACCCTTAGTTTTTTCCTTTTTGTGTTCTAGGGTGGTAGGTTTAGAATTTGAGCCTTGCCTAAAAAGGCACTATGGGGTGGCAAGAGCCTTTGCCAATATCCGAATCCCAGGGGTGACAGGTGCAAGCCGTCCCTTGCCAAGCAGCGTGGCTTGTCCAGCATGTCATCCCAGGCAGACAGATACTGGATCCCCTTTGAATGACACCAGTGTTTAAGCCAATTGTTAAAGCTGATCATCTTATCTCTGTATTGTGGCATCATTCTTGGTGTAGGTAGGATACTGCTCAAGGTCAGGGTCATACCTGCCTGGGCTACATAATCAGAGAGCTCCTCAATGTCTCTTTTCATGTAGTCCAAGGAGGTACGTCTCAGGTCGTTTAGACCAGCGTGGACAATGACTGAGTCATATTTGTACCTGCTGTTGAGAGACCTGAGTGCTTGCGTTATGTGGCGGATTCTAGGGCCCGACAGGCAGCTTACTGTGACCTTCTCCTTACTCAGTCTGGTGAGCAGGACATCAGTGTGTCTGACTATGGAGTCACCAATGACTAGTGTGTCTGGCATTGTGTTTGGCCTTAAGGGCTGTGACTGTTTGACACTCTGACTGTGAGGTCTATGTGTTGCAGGTGTTGTGTTCTGAGGTGGTGGTTGTTTGGGTGTCTGCTTTGGTGGCCTCTGCTGTTTTGGTAGATTTTTGATCAGAGCCTCGAGTATGTCTTTGTGTGTTTATGTGTATGATTTGAGGTTGTAATGGTACTATGTGAGACTGGGTCTATAGTGTGTGTGGTAACCTTCTCCTCCTGACTGGTCTTGCCAGTCCTATGTTGAGAGCTCCGCCTCCAGTTTGGCCGTATAGTTGCATCTCTTCATGTATTTGTGTTTTGTGGGAGGAGGAGGGTTGTCTGTGTACATGAGGCAATTGAAACATTGCCTCAATATTCCCAGGTTCACCAGCTGAGCAGGAGAGGACACTAGCAACTGATCCCTCGACATGCTAGAAGGGTAGACAAAACTTTAAAAAGATTCGGGGACGTGGGTGACCGAGAAATGGGGGTTGCCTTTTGGGGTACTATCTATGACAAGAGTGCTATCAAGGTAATAAGTACTGTAGGAGCAAGTGCTAGGTTTAATAGATAGAGAATAGTCTACTTGGAGTCAAGTAGAGTGATCTTTTAGTTATAGGATACCTGATTTGATCAGTAGTATAGTTCGAGGAAGGTAGTTTTAAGGGAAAATTTGAAGAGTGGACTTTAGGTAGCCAATAGTTTAAACCTGCTTACCGGCACTGCCCTAGTGTGCAACAGTGGCACTCGTAAATCTCTAAATCGCTTACGCTTTACTTTTATACCAGGGGCTGGAAAGCTAGAAACTGGCCCAAAACGACCAATAAACTACTAGTTACTGGCTGAAACCTCACAAAACTGGACAAGGCAGCTCAATGCTTCCCACTCCCACTGGTAAGCAAGGTAGTTCCTTCCCAAATAAGGCAAGGAAACAGTACACAGGAACTACAACCAAAGCCCAGGAATCAGCAACTCTGAAACTGGACTAAACTAAAGCAGGAAAGCAGAGCTCCAAATAAGGCAAGGAAACAGTACACAGGAACTACAACCAAAGCCCAGGAATCAGCAACTCTGAAACTGGACTAAACTAGTAAAGCGGAAAACAAGATATTTTTCCTTCTTTCTTTTTTTCACAAAACAGGCAGAAACTGTACAGCAAACACTTATAAATGCTATGAATCAGCTACTACAGCTTACAGAAGAATTTGCTACAAATACAGTCAAATAGTAACAAACAAATTCCAAGTGCAATATTAAGTTAAATGCAGTAAAACAGCTTCAATGTAACATAAGCAGGCTATACAGTTGCTAGGTATTCAGGTGTGGGAAGCAACCAAAAATTTACTTAGTATCAAGAAAAGTACTTATTCAGCTCTCTGCAGCCTGGATTACTGGCTGCCCACTGGATGTATGACTTCTCCAATGCCAGAAGATATCCATCTCTTCACAGTAAATACCCAAATCCTAGATATCAAACCCTACTCCTCTCCTTAAAGGATGGAGATATTTACCCAAACCTTGGACCAAACACCACCACTACCACTCAACTACTCAACCCTAACCCCTCTGCTATCCATTCACTTACCAAACCACCCAACTCACTCTTATTAGCTCACCTCAACATACATAGTATTAATAACAAAATAGCAGAACTCCATGCTCTCTTGGAACTCTACTCCTTTGATATTCTCTGTCTAACAGAAACTTGGTTAAAGCCAGCAACCAAAGATAATAAAGTTCTCCCACCCGGTTATAATACCTTATTTCTTGACCGTGTAGCCAAAAAAGGTGGTGGAGTAGCTGTCCTATTTAAATCTGGGTTACAGATTACCACCTTCAACTATAAACCACCTCAACACTCTAATGCTGAAATTCTTATTACCAAGTTTCAACTAATCTCATTCAAATCCATCTTTATTATCTGTATCTATGTTTCTTCTGGTAACAACATTGTCACCATCAAAAATACCCTTTGTTGGTTATCTCAAAACTTACCCCAAGAAACCATAATCCTAGGTGACTTTAACATTGATTGAAAGTGTTGTAGCAATAACTACCCTACTATCCATATTAATCTTTAAGGGTTTACTCAAACTATTACTTCCCCAACTAGAATCAACAAGACAAACAAAGAAAGTACCTTAGATTGGATACTCCTTAATAATCAACCACAGAATTATAAAGCTGGATCCCTCCCTGACAATGTAAGTGACACTCACTAACCTACATCTTCAGGCTTAAAACCCAACTTCCCATTCAAACCATATTTAGGACAGTTAGAACTAAGAAAAACTTCAATATGGATCTATTCCAAAGTGAACTAAGAGCATGTAACTGGTCCCCCTTAAAATACCTTTCACTGGATGAAGCTGTGGATTACTTTAACACTAATGTCCTAGCCATATTCGACCACCATGCACCTACCTGCTCTGTTAGGATAAGAACTAAATCTGCCCCTTGGCTTTCAATGGAAACCAAGCAAAAAATCCATCTTAGAAATAAATACTGGAATAAAGCTTGCTTAACTAAAAACCCGGTTGATCACCAAAACTTCAGACAGCTGAGAAATTAAACTAAAAAAGCTATACTGTTGGATAAACTAAACTATTTCCTGCAATCCCAGCAGAACCACCATAATAAACCACAAAAATTCTGGGCAAGTATTAATCAATTACTACACCCAGGTCAATCCATCACACCTAACCCTCAAGGCACTGACCAGGAAAATCCCAAGCAAACTGCTAATGCCTTTAATACCTTTTTCAGTGCTGCCATTCAAACCCTTGCTAATGAGTTATCAACTTATAACTTAACTATATCTAACTCTGACTCAAACCCACCACCCCCATTTCTCTTCCAACCTGTCCCAACAGCATATATTCTCACCCTTATCCATAAACTCAATCCATGCACTCCTTCAGCTGACCAGCTACCCATAGAATATCTACAATTGGCAGCCAAATCCATTGATTACCCTATCTCTATTCTCATCAGTAGAACCATCACTGAAGGACATATCCCTAGAATTTGGAAAGTCTCCCATATTATCCCCCTTCATAAGGGTGAAAACTCAACCGAGCTCTCCAACTATTGTCCCATAGCCCTACTCTCTCCCTTAGCAAAGGGCATGGAAAAATGCATACACAGACAACTACTAGATCACCTTCTCCACAATAACCTGCTTTCCAACTCCCAACATGGTTTCAGACCTTCCCATAGCACTACTACTGCCCTCCTTTCCTTTTACAGACAGCATCAACAAAAAACGTAACCTTAATAAGCTTTCCTCTGCACTGTTCATCAACCTGTCCAAGGCTTTCGATATGTTAAATCACCATATACTCATAAATATTCTCAAATCCCTGTCACTTGATCCACTAGCTATAAAATGGTTCCAGTCCTATTTAAACAACAGACAACAAGCCATGCTCTGGAACAACATTCTTTCTACCCATCTACCCGTAAACATTGGTGTCCCTCAAGGGTCTATATTAGGAGCTCTCCTGTTTTCTATATTCATCAATGACCTTCACCGAGTAATTCCCCAAGCTACATGTTTACAATATGCAGATGACTCCACACTTATATGTTCAGCCACATCTATATCAGAACTTCACTCCCTTACACAAAATGTGTTTTACACTGTAGAACAATGGTTTACACACCTCTGTCTCCTTCTAAACCCCAAGAAAACTAAACTACTCCTCTTTACTCCTATTTGTAAGTCTTCCCCAATAGACTTCACTGTAACATCCAATAATGGTACTCTTATATCCCAAGATCCTACTACCAAACTACTAGGTATCACCATAGACAACAACCTTAACTTCAACACACATATTAACAATACTTTAAAAACTGTTAACAAAAAACTAGGTTTTCTTTATAGGATCAAACCCTTCCTCTCTCCTGCAGCCAGAATAACAATAGCTCACACACACCTAATTTCTACTCTTCTTTATGCCTCACCCATATATACAAATCTATCAGAAAATAACCTAAAGAAAGTAGAAAACTACTGCAATAACATAGCCAGGTTTGCCACAGGTAACACTTTCAGAACCCACCACTGTGTTAATCTAAAGCATCTGGGATGGCTTGAATTACAACAGCAGCTTAAATTCAATCAACTGGCCATTGCCCATAAAATACTTTACCAACCTGCTAATACACCCATTCTATCTACCATCATTAACCCCTATTATAACCTGAAAACCCTTCGATCTTCACAAAAACTTCTTGTAAATATAAATAAATCCTACAACAGGGCTGGAGACTCTCACTTCTCCAACACTTTCCTCACTTCCCTCTTTAACAGTTTAAAAAGAAACTGAAACTGTTCCTCAGAACGTTGGATGTGCCCCTGTACTAAACCTGACTGACCAACTAGCTCTTGCTACTTGATTCAACCTTCCCTCCTCATCTCTGTAATCATTTCCTTCTATTAACAGCAACTGATCTAGTTCTGCTTCATAGCTTTACCTACTACTGGACTCTTAAGAAAGTGACTTGTTTTACTAACATATTGACTAATTCAGCTGCTACCTCTTTCTCTTTCCTTTTATCTACCTTCCTTATCTACATTTATATAGTACAATGTAGCCACCATTATTTCTGTATGAGGAATTGCTACTGTATTTGTATTTTGCACCAATTCTAGTGTTATATTTTGCACTATTATACTTCCTTCACAAATGTTTGACCTCTTTGACCTTTACCGTTACTGTGACTGCATTTGCATTGTATATATGAATTATTTTTTTTTGTTAATGTGATATTATTTTTGATTGCTTGGAGCTTATCTCCCTGGGCCTCTACTGAAAATGGACATATATCTAGCTAGACTAGCCCGGTCAACAAATGTAAAATAAAATAAATAAATAAAAATCTTATCCTGTTGTATGATAATTTTTGTTTCGTTGCTTGCTGTAGCAGTTTTAATTTGTTACTGGAGCTTTTCTTCCCGGGCCTCCACTGAAAATGGGTTATTCTGACCCAATGGACTTTCCCAGTCAACAAATGTCAATAAATAAATAAAAAAATAAAACAATATGTTGTCAAAGGTTTGTTATCCCTTTACAAAGGTACATTGATCTAGACCCACTAATTTTGACAGTATTATTGCTATCCTTGTTGCTATTATTGAAGTAAACACATTATAATCATGGTTTAATACTGCTATTGTTCTGTAGGATGTTGAGGATAGTGGGTGCTTCCCTTCTTCTGGGATTACCATGATCATTGCCTGCATCCATGTTTTGAGTAACTTATATGTTTCACATATCATGCTGAACTTATTTCTGTATTAGGTTTTCTTTTTTTCCCTCCACACTTCTATGGCCAGCCCATCACCTTCCAGTGACTTCCCTAGTGTCTGTTTTTAAAAATGGTCTTTTATCTTTTCTATTGTTATTGGTTCTTTAGGTCACAATCTTCCTCTCTAGTAAGCCTACTCAGCTGGAATGCCTCAAAACACATACTTTTCCTGTGACTGGGTCTTCTGCTTTTCTGCACTGCATAAGCACCAGTATCGTAGTCTTGAAACACTTTAATAATGTCCTCTGGTTGTTTGTACAACTCCCCATTTCTTGTGTTCCTCACTTTTCTAATCATACCTTCTGTTTGTTGTTGCCTTAGTTTTCTTATTAACAGTCTTTGTAATCTTGGGGTGTTTGTAAAATAGTTTTCTTTTGTCACCATTGCCCTTTTTGTTATTGCCTCTTCTAGTTGCTTATTCCAGCTTTCCTATAGCTTATTTCATTCATCCCTCTCCATTGCCACTAATGTCACCTTTTTGTATTGTAGCTCCCTCATTTCCCCTAAACCTTATTGCCTCTTCCATTCCTTCATCTCTTTGTTTTGAAGGTTTCACTTTATTACTTCCTTGCTTCTATCCCATTCTTCCACTTTAAGTTGTCATTTCCAGTTTGTACTTCCTAGAGTGCCTTCCAATAACTCTCAAAGCTTTGGATTTTTTACAATTATGTCCACCAACCCACACTTTTCCTCCAGTGCCTCTCCAACCCCTTATGGATTGGAAGTCTTAAATCACATCCCAGTGGTGCACGATCCAAAATTGTTATTGGATGTATGCCTAATCTAGTCACTAAGTATTTGTGTTCTGCTATAATATAGACTCTCTGCAATCCAAACCAACTACCATACCTCTGTGTACAATACATATATTGTCTGTTCTTCTCTCGACTCTTCCCCGTATCTGCCCACTTATTAGTTTTAAAAAATGTTTTAAAAAACTGTCCTTGTGTATGACTCTTGTTGCTCTAGGTCCAACACTCACATCCCTCATGTCTGTTATTATGTTCCAGTCACCTGCTATCAATGTTATCTCTTGTTGGAAGTCTAAGATGTCACTCAGTAACTCTCACAACTCCTCTTTTCTAATCTTGGGCTGAATATACACATTTCCCAGTGGTATTCTATTTTCCTTCAGTATCCCATCTAGCAGTATGTATGTTTCTCGTGCATCCACTTTGCTTTATGCCCGCTGCACGTATCCTTCTTTAATAATATTATCACCCATCTTTTCCTCCCTTGGTGTGCTACAGTGCCCTTCCAGTTTACATTTTTTTTTTGCCAGGGTTTCATTTTCTTGCATCTCTAAATGTGAATCCTGCAACATAATAATATTGCTTCTATTTATCTTAACATGTTCTAGTACTTTCCCTACCTTTGTATCATTAGCAAGACCATTGCTTTTCCATGTCATCGGCTTCAGCTCCATTAGTGCTCTGACATTTTGCAACTATATTGCCTAATGGTCTTGCCTTTCCTAGTACTACCACTTCCCTGACCTCTTGGTTAAGTCTTTATTTATAATATAGCCTTATTTCCCTGTGACTGATTTGACTGAATATTTTATAAGCAGCTTTGGGGGTTTTTTTATAAGTCAAACTAGTAAAACTTTTAATAATATTATCTTTAACTGTATACATGAACATTTTTCCTTCCCTCTTTGATTCTTAACTTTAATCTTTTAAGAGCCTCGGATCATTGTCAGCAGGACACTTTACTTCACAGTAGTTTTATATCTTTCTGTTAGTCGGCCCTTCAAACATATTTATTGCTTTTTAGCTATAGCTTGTAATTTAGTTTCCCATCATTTGCATCCCTTTAACAGTTTGTTGTTTACATACAGCATCAATATTAGCCTGTACATTCAATGCATCGTGTGTACATTTATACTGTAGACTCTAACTGAAAGTAACTTTAACAGTTTCTTGCTTACATGACTCATTATTAGTCTATACATTCATTGCTTCAGATATATCTCAGCATTCTAGAGTCTTATAAACCATGTGGTAATTATGTAACTTAGTCTGTCAAGGTACTGTCTATAATATGCCTTGTATTAAATATTACCTTTCTCAGTACTGCCACGTGGCTATGTTTGATCTTGCAGGATATACGATTATACCAGCATCCCAGTGCTTAATAAGCTTGTTAAGACCTTTCTGTCTTCATTTCTGGATTTCTAGTCTCATGCCATATTATCCCTTTACTTATTTTCACATAACATTCAAATACTTATGGTCCTTCTATTAAAAGGAGAAATCATTTGGGATGCAAACGCACCTTCCTTAATCTTCCTCCAGCATTATCTGCAACTGCAGACAATCTTGTTCCTGTAAACTTTTCCTAACTCCCCTGCAATGCTGCTCCAGTTCATTTTGCTTTTCTATCATTTTTCATTTGAAGATTGGGAAAGGTTTCAAAGACTACTTTTCTTTCACCCCCTGTCTGGACACCTTTTATTTTTTCTGCATTGTCTTCTTCATTTGCCCCTTCTTGTTTCAAGTATATCTTATATTTTGCTAGTACCATTCTAGCTCCTTCTGGATCCAAGAATGATTTGGCATCATGTGCAAAGAAAATTCACATTCTGACTGGATATAAAAATTTTAACTTCAGATTTAGATTTTTACAGTGCTTGAAGAGCAGTGTGAACTTCCTTGTTTTCAGCCTAGTGCATAGCAAAAAGACTTGCTCCAGAAATACTCTTTGGTCACCAACCATTAATGTTTTCCACAGCTACCATAATAGTGACAATAATTGCATTTTTAAATGATGATTTCATATTTTGACCACCACTGGTCTGAAAATCTGCTCCTTGCTTTTTCCGAAGCATATACCCTATGTGCTCTACCCACTAACACACTTTTATGGTAATCAAATGACTAAGTTACTTAACTACATGGTTTATAAGACTGCACAGTGCAAAGATATATCAGAAGCACTCACTAACATGCCAGTATTATTGACTTACTTATTTAATAAATCAATATTCTTGGCAGTCTTTTTTTTTCTTTTGCCTTCTAGCAAGCTTATAATCCTGATATTCTCTCATCTTTCATGATTCTCTATCTCTTCAATTTTCTCCTCGATCTTTTCCACGGCTGCTTCAAAGTCACTCAGTCTTACCCTAACCTCCTTACTGGCTTCAGTTAGGACCTACAGTTCATTGGCATGCTTTTTTTTTTTTTTAACAAAAAAAAAATGTTTATTAAATTATCACTTATAATACAGGAGAGCTTACATTTATATTAATGAAAGCAAACCATTCTGAAATATTTTCAGTTGCAAACATTATACATCCCATATACACAGTCATTGTCAATCAAACACTGTATAGCTCATTAAATTCCTACCTTCCCATAAACCTCATTCCTCCTTCAAAACATTATTCCGCATGTATTGCTCCCACAATTCCCATTTTGTTCTATGTAATTTGCTCCTACTCCATTCTAAAGATCCCACTTCCAGTTCTTTTATATCTTTTACTATATTTACTGCTTCTAATACTGTTCATTTAGACGTTGATTTCCATTTTCTAGTAACTGCTTTTTGTCAACCGCCAGAATGAAACTCAGCATGGCCTTACTATATCTAAGCAATTCGGATCCTGTATCATAGCTCAAAATAAATAAATAAATAAATAAATATTTTCCTTAGTTACACCAGTTTGTTCACCCAGTATTTCTGACAGAGTAGTCTGCACAGAATTTTTAAAGTATGCCACCTCATTACATTCTCAACATTTGTTCCCAATTACCTCTGTCTTCCTCATTGCACTTCCAACATTTGCAATATACCTGATGAAAAATTATTTGGAGTCTTCTTGGGGGATAAAAATAACTATGCAGACACTTCCAAGCAAAAATCATAAATCTTCTAGACTTTGTTGCATATTTGGAAACTTTACATATATCCTTCAATTGTTAGTTTATGAATTGCTTATCCAATCTTTCTTCCCAATACTTTCTAACCTCCTCTGACTGATTAATATAGTTATCATGCAATACTTTATATGCCCTACTAATAATCCCTTTATTAATATCAGTTTATATTGTAGATTCAAATAAAAATTCTACCAGTGTTGTCTTTCAATTAGGATCCCCTATTCATTTCTATTTGCCTTCAGTCTGGTATCAATCCTTGATAGGGAAGGCAGCCTCTAGCCTGTAGTCCAAATGTATTCTTGTCCTCTTCCCATTCTATTATATTTCCCTTTCTAATTATTTTCTTCCAATACTTTGGTTCCTTTGCCAGCTTTCTACAGCAAACGCCAGCCCCCTCTTGCCTATACTCTGTACCACTAATAGCAGTCATCCCTATCAGCAGAATCTCCCTTCTCCAGTCCGGTGCTGGCTTAGTTGTTATAGTACTTTGTGCTACTTTATGAATATGATATTCTGTATGGCTTACAATCACTTTGTTGATCGCACTTCGTGCGAGTGACATTTGTGTGAAACTGCCTTTGGCCGAACAGAAATTACAAATACCACAATGTCGAACCTTACAATAGTGAGCATTCACTGTTGTAAGATTCGACATTGTGGTGCAGATTGCACTATAGTGGTGATCAGGAAATGTACCCTTTCCCTCACTGTAGTGCAATCTCGGAGTTTATATATATAAGTAGGGGGTTTGGAGGGTGCAGGGAGACTTGCCCCCTGCAAAAGTGTTTGTTAATGTTGTGCGGAAGTGCAGCATTTCTGTAAAGTCTACATTTTCGAAATTTCAACTTTACTAAAATGCTGCCTTCGACATTTTTTGTGTTCAGTGTTGAGATTTCTGAACATGTGATTCGGACATCTTAACACTCGAACGGAGTAGATTCGACTATTTGATACTAAACCATTCTGTATAGCTATTGTTATTCTCCTTACGGATCTGCATCCAAAATTTCAGTCTCTCCTTATTTCTTGAGCTTCTCCTCTGTTTCATCATCACCCCTTTCCACTTTGAATTATAGCCTTTGGGTTGTGCTATGTATAGGAGCTTTAACTGTGTAGCTCTGAAATACCCCTTCAAATCAGGTAATCCCAAACCACTTTGTTCTATGGAAGAAACACTTATCCCTCTTGACTCTTGCCCACTTCCCCTCCTAGATAAAATCCTTCAACTCTTTATTTATTAATTACTATCCACAACTTTTATCTGGTTGATAAAAATATGCCTGCCCTGTGTATAAAACTAAAGGGTCTATATCACATAGTCGAAGTTTTATAACTTCGAACACAAAATGTACGAACCATTTCGTTTGAAGTTACAAAACTTCGACTATGAAAAAAAAAAGAAGGAAAAACAAAATAAACTGTTGTAAACTGGGGGGGGGCAAGCTCCCCTGCACCCCCCAGACCCCCCGCTACTTAAATATACCAACTCCGAGACTGCGCCTCATTCAACAGAATGGAAACCTCCCCTTATGGAGATTTCCGTTGAAACACTCAAACTTGTACAAGTTCGAACTTATGGTCTTGACCATATAAGGTTCGAACTTGTGCAAGTTCGACTATGTGATAGGAACCCAAACAAAAAGGACTATTCATATCCATAAAACAGAGCTTTCTCAGTTCTTATATTATCTTTTATTTAGTATCTTCCCACATAGCCTTAGCTGACATAACAGAATCTTTTTAACCCATACTCCTAAGTACTTCATTTTATCATTTCCCCATAAATATGGGTATTGCTGAACCAATTTGTGTGTGGATACATAGTTTATAGCTATGGCCTTTGTTTTATCTTCATTAATTTTATATTCAGAAAAGACTTGAAACTGTCTCAGAATGTTCACAACACTGAAATGTCCTTTTCTGGTTTTATCAAGTACAAAATAATATCATCTGTAAATAAATCAATTTTTTTATTACCATAGCAATTATATCATTGAATTTCTGACTCCCTTAATTTTTTGCCAATGGTTATAAATATAATACAAATAAGAAAGGGTCAACAGGACACCTATGCTTGGTTCCTCTGTTCAGACAGAACTCATCAGAGAGGAACCCCCACACACACTTACATTTTCACCTCTGATTCCTCATATATCCGCCTAATTAACCATAACAGTGTGTCAGGGAATGCAAATGCTTCCATTGCTCTAATCCTAAAATCCCATCTTACTCAGTCAAATGCCTTCTCTGCATCAAGAACCACCAACAATAGTGGTATTTTCTTACATTCTACTCAACTCTGGGTCATCATTGTTCTATTAAAGTTGTCAAGTGTTTGCCTCCCCTCCATAAAACCACATTGATCCATATTCTGCATGTATTGTTCCTACAATTTCTATTTTTCTATGCAATTTGCCCCATCTTTTTCTAAAGATCTCACTTCCCGTTCTTTTATCTCTGTTACAATATTCACTACTTCAAATACAGTTAGTTTAGACTTTGATTTCCATTTTCTAGTAATTGCCTATTTGGTAGCCACCTATGTCTAGGCAAGTCAGATCTTGTATCCCAGCAATACTTCTCAACCTCTTTGAGCAAGAAATCTGGACAAAGCCATACAAAATTGGGGGACAAAGGACTAAAAATAGGGACAATTTTTAAATACTGCTCTTACAAACTTAGAAAGTATATAGAATAAAGGGGTTTTCATTAGTATGAATTTTCTGATAGATATAAAGTCTGAAACTCAAGCATTTGTCATTATTTTCCAAATTCAGTCCTCAATAATTAGCCAGTGATTTGCCAGAAAGCAAAAATTTTATATGGAACAGACAAAAAATTTAAGGCAAAAATCTGGACAGCTGAGAGGTATGATCCCAGTTAAAAAAATAATAATAATGTCCCTAATTACAGCAATTTGCTTACCCAATATTTCTGACAGAGTATTCTGTAGGGAATTTTTTAACTCTGCCACCTTATTACACTCTCAAAACATATGTTCCCAGTTACCTCTTTATACCTCCAACATTTGCCATATACCTGAGTGAAAATTCTTTGCAGTCTGCTTGGCGTATAAAAATACCTATGCAAACACTTCTGAGCAAAAATCCTAAATCTTCTAGACTTGTATATTTGGGAGCCATACATAAGTCCTCCCATTGTTTCTTTGTGAATTGCTTGTCCAATATCTCTTCTCAATCTTTTCTAACCTCCTCTGATTGATTCCTATAGTTATCATGAAATATTTTTTATGTCCAACTAATTATCCCTTTTTAACAGTAGATTATGTTCCAGAGTCAACTAAAATGTCTACCAGAGTAGGGCTTTCACTTAGGATTCCCCAGTCCCTTTCTCTTTGCCTATAGGAAAGGTATTCTCTAACCTGCAGTCCAAATGTCCCCTTGGCCTCTTCCTATTCTATTACCTTTCCCTCTTTAGTTATTTCCTCTCAAAACCTTGGCTCCTTTGCCAGTTTTCTCTAGTAAATTCCAGCCCACTCTTGCCTATTCTCTGTATCACTAATTGTAGTCATCCCTATCGGTAGAATCTCCTTTCTCCATTGTCATATTGACCTATTTCTTAGAATACTTTCTGTTTCTTTCTAAATATAATATTCTGTATGGCCGTTATTCTCCTTAAGGATCTGCATCCAGAATTCCACTCTCTCCTCATTTCTTGAATTCTCCACCCCCCTGCTTCATCATCATTCCTTTCCACTTTGAATTATAGCTTCCTGCTTGTGTTATGTTGACCAACCATAATTGTGTTGCTCTAAAATATCCCTTCAAATTAGGTAATCCTAAACCACCTTGTTCTATTGGAAGGACTAACTTATCTCACTTGATCCTTGCCATCCTCCCCTCCGAAATAAAATCCTTCATCTCTTTATTAATCACTATCAACAACTTCTCCTATGCTTGATGAAAATATGCCTCACCTGTATATAAATCTAAAAGGTCTAAAAAACATTTTTACTGCTTGTATTGTATGCAAACAAAGCCAATGTTTCTTGATCACCATACCAATTATATCATTGAATTTCTGAGTCACTTATTTTCATTGCTAATGGCTCTAGATATAATGCAAATAACAAATGAAAAAGAAGACACCCCTGCCTGGTTCTCTGTTCAGAGTGAACTTATGAAAAGAGGAACCTTCCCACTTTAATTTTTGTCTCTGATCCCTCATATAGTCTGATAATTAACTTTTATTATTGTATTAGGGAATGCAAATGCTTCCATTGCCCTACTCGTAAAATCCTAGCTTACTCTACTGAATGCTTTCTCTACATCAAGACCCACTAACTACAATGGTATTTTCTTATATGCTGCTTCCCTCTAGATCATCATTGTTCTATTAATGTTGTCAAATGCTTGCCTCTCCACAACAAAACCACATTGATCCACATCTATCAGCTTTGGCAACACCTTTGCCATTCTTTCAGCTATTATAGACATAAACACCTTATAACCACAATTTAAAATTGAAATGGGTCTGTATGAAGGTGGGTATGATGGGTCATTACTATCTTTAGGTAATAAAACCACACAGCTTTATTCCAGGATGTTGGTGCTTCCCTTCATTTTAAAATACTGTTAAACAAAACCTTCTGGATCTTTGTCACTTTCTTCTCTCTTAGCTTCCAATCTTCCATAGGAATACCATCTATTCCTGGAGACTTTCCTGTAGATTGATTATGCATTACTGTTTTTAACTCATCTCCTCCTGTCTTAACTGTACATTGTTGAGCCTCATCTACCTCTAACCTTGACATACTTAAGTCTTCCATAAATATTTCCATTTGTGCTTTATCTTGATTTCCTTATTCCTCTGCTTTATACACATTTTCATAAAATTTCCCAAATCTCCCTAATATCGCTACAGGATCTCTGGTTATTTTTCTTGTTATAGGTTCCCTAAGTTTGGCAATGACCCTTTCTACTTTCTTTTGCCTAAATTGCTATGCTAAAAGTTTTTGTGCTCTGGCGTCATTATCAAAAAATAGTTGCTTAACTGCAATATTTCTAAACTCATGCATATTATTCAGGTACATCCTTATTTTCTCTTTAACACCCTGCATTTGTGCCTCTTCTTGTTCTGTGGGATTCCCCTTATTCTTCAATACTTTACCTTTTGTCAGTCTCTCTAAATAATTCTTGTTAATTCTTAAGCATATCTCTTTTTCTTTTATTGCTATCTGAATTTTAAACTCTTCTTTCATTTTGTCCCACTTGCTAGCTATAACATTGGAAGAAATTTCTATATTCACTAATAAATCTTGAATAATTTCCACTACCCATTCCTTAAATTCCTCTCTTTTTAACAGGTAAGAGGGGAAGTGCCAGTGTCTCATTTGTACTTCATTATCCGGCATTTTTATCTTAGTTGTTATTGGCATATGATCTGAAATAGTTATCGGATATGTGTCAATGCTTTTAATTAAATGCACATGTTTCTGTGAAATATAATTTTGTCTAGTCTAGCCTACTTATTGTACCTTGGGGAATAATATGTAAATTCTCTCTTTGTTCCTACTACTGAATTCACATCTTCCACACCAAATATTTTCATAAAATTCTTCAGAAATCTACCTTCCTTTGTTTCATTTTCCCTTCTAGGTACCTCAGATACATCCTCACTATTGCAAGTCAAGTTCCAGTCCCACCTATACATAACATTCCCTGCTGAAAGCTGATTGTTTCTGCGAAAATTCTCTTAAGCTCTGTAATTGTACATTTAAGTGGAATATAAAGACATGCCAGTGCAATCCTCCTCCTTGCCAGTAGCCCCTTACTACCACAATCTACCATTACTATCTTTTTCCCTCTTCTACCACTACTGGAGGTTCTCTAGCAATTAGTGTAAGTACCACCCCCTTTTCCTTTGTTGAATATCCATACTGAAATCCTTTCTTTATCAAATTCATAAGCTCACTTCTTGTTCATATTTGCATTAATAATTCCAAAACCATGCTACATACAAGGTATCAGAAGATTTCATCTTAAAGCATACAAGATGGCAAACACAATAGTATTGGTATCTGAACTTTAATGCAGCTAAAGAGTTATTGAATATTATTTGTATACTGTTTATTTGTATTGTAACAGTTTTCATTTCTCTAAATATCTCAACATTCAGGTAACGCATGCAGAATGGCATAGCCTCATATGAAAACTTACAGCTGTATGAAGAAAATCCCATTGGTAGTATGTGTCTTGCTCGAATGGTTACTAAGGTATCATAAGCTTTTTATACAACGTTACAATTTAATATTCACTGCCTTTATTTTGGCTTATAAAATACAGTTTAAAGCATCAAACTGAATGCATGCTGCTAATGTAAAGATTAATTTTTCCTGAATAGTTTACCATTTTCAGTTTTCTAGTGACACTTATGGTTCCAGAGATATGAATATTTGTTTGAACTGTTAGGTAATAACTTCATTGTTTTTAAAGACTCAAGCCACACCAACTGAGAATTAAGAGTACACACTCAAAAGAGCTGTACTGCAGGAAATGAGTTAAGAAAAAGTAAACTAGCTATCTTTAAATAAAACTAAATTATACATTGTTCTAGCAAATGCATTAAAGTATTTAGTTACCAGAAATGCTGCTATCTCCTATTCACTTCCAATAATTTCAAATTTATTTTTTTACTGAGCTTCTTCTCCTTGCACCTTTAAATTTTAATTTCTCTCAGTGAACAATGTCCAGACCTTTTGATTTACTGCCTTCATCTTTAGTCAGCTTGTTTCCATGAAAACATATGAAAAGAATATACTTCTCAACTAATACTTTACATTTATTTGTTAAAGGAAAAGTATTCATAATATTGTGGTCTCTCATTTAAAAAAAGCACTTGCTTAAGCAAAAAACATGTCATTAGATTAAGCCAAGGTTATTAATTCAGACATTCACCTATGCAAAAGTAGAATAAAAAAATTAAACTTATATTATATTGCATCATATTATATTATATCATATTATATTATATTTAGTACACCTTTACACTCTGCCCCCTCCCCATCAGCCCAAGATTACAGCCTATTAACTCAAATAGTTTTGTCCAGTCTTTCTTCTCTTTTTATATTGTCATGGCTACATTTCTTAAAACCAAAAAAGAAAAAAAACGTACTTATTTAATTTATTATCTTCATCATACACAAAAATCACTAAAATACTTTACTACAAAACATGCAATTTATATCATGAAATGTTTTATACAAATACTGTTAAGAACAAAACTCATTTTACTTACAGTTAGTTTTTTTCTTGTTTTCCTTTTAGTGTCCTTCCAAACATCAGTGACATGATGTGGGGCACAAAACTATCAATTCTCCCACAAGTTTAACAAAGTCAATAAAAAACAAATCTTTCTCAGACTCTTTTTCTTGCAAAGCCATATTTCACAAATCTGACTGATGCTTTATAGTCTCAAATTTATTCACTAAGTTCAATGTTACTGGTCTTCTTCCTGTTCATCTCCATCTCCCATCTCCAGACTGTGGCTCAAGTCCAAGGTACTCCCAATTCTTCTAGTCAGCTCCTGTGCTTTTTTCGGTCTTTCAAGCATTTTCCTTTGGAACATTGCAAAATGTTTCACTGACAGAGTCTCTCTATGAGCTTTATTATTAGAAGAATGTGAAGCAGAGTCCCCTTCTGTTTTATAGCTTGTGTTTTGTTGGACAAACTTTTGTATTTCCTCCTTAGCCTGTTCTGTATCAAAAGATAATTTCAATCTTCCAGGAAAAAATATTCTGAAGACAGCTGGATAAAGCAGCTTGAATCTTACACCAGCCTCTTGATATTTCCTGACTGCTTGGATAAATTTGCTTCTCTTCTGCCTAATGTACAGTAAATAAAGAGTTTGCATTTCTGCCACACTTTTGTCAGGATCAACTCTTGGTATGATTTCATCTTTACTAATATAGGTCTTGGCTGTTTTCTCATGGCCAGGTTTGGAGCATACATATGATGTGCCCTTTCAATAAAGAAATCCTGCTGTGGAATAGCAGTCCACTTACTTTTGGCTGTTGTTTTTCTTTCAGCTTTTCCCGATTAGGGGTTGCCACAGCAGAACTCTGGTCCGCTAATGATTGGCAGTCGATTTTTATGGTGCTGAGGTGCCAGCCCAACATCCAACCTTCGACGAAGGCATGCCCATTCACACATGTCTTTCGAATGCCACTCAGCCGCGGGGAGGACAGGCAGACTCCACACAGAAGGCGCTCCAGCTGAGAATTGAACAGGAGAACCTCTTGCTGTGAGGCAACAACCCTACCACTGCACCACCGCAGCTTTCCTTATTGGTGCTTTCATAAAATTAATACA
Source organism: Protopterus annectens (assembly GCF_019279795.1). Taxonomy (NCBI): domain Eukaryota; kingdom Metazoa; phylum Chordata; order Ceratodontiformes; family Protopteridae; genus Protopterus; species Protopterus annectens. The sequence continues at coordinate 408,856,518 of NC_056738.1, forward strand.
GTCTGTTCCTATTAGTTTTTCTGGTATAGCAGAAAATCTCAGGTTTTCTCTGCATGTTCTGACCTCTAAATCTACCACATTTTGAAACAGCTCTTCTTGTGCAGTCTCATACTCAGCCAGCCTTTTCTTCATTTTGGCTTTTGATTTTTGCAGTTTTATCAGTTTCATCTGAATATATGTTTTAAAGCTTCTTCCATTTTTACAGCTTTTTGTTGTGTGAGTTGATATATTCCTTCAATTTTTCATTTATTTTAATCAACTTTGAGCTCATTTGACTTAATTCTTTCCTCTAAATTACAGGAAGACATCTCTTGTACAAAAGAAGGAGCAAGGACTACTTTCTGCTGAACAGCTGCAGGATTCTTCCCAGTCAGTGTTTTCTATTCACCTTTTCCAATTGATTTTCCTTCATGCTTTCTAGGTTTATTCTTTGCTGGCATCCAGGCAGTGCACTTCCCAGACAATAACTGAACTTTTACTAAAACATGCAGAATTACTGGGCCTTATCTAAAAGTTTCTTTTTTCACACCAGAATAGCTGAAATGAAGCTGCTGAACAGTGTGCAGCTATCTTGGACAGCCTAGCCAACATATATATGTATATATATATATATATATATATATATATATATATATATATATATATGTGTGTGTGTGTGTGTGTGTATATATATATATATATATATATATATATATATATATATATATATATATATATATATATATATATTAGCTTAAAGTATGTTTATGGTGATTGGTCACTGGGCTATTTTTGCCTGTTTTTTTTTTCCTCTGCCTGTATAAAGTTTGGCTCATTATTCCAGAGCTTTGTTAGATTTCTAACACTTTCTACTGGATCCAGAGCAATCTGCTGATAAATAAGTACTTTTCAGTGCTGTTTTGCACTTTATCTTGAAGTGTACATGTGATACTGATATATTTGTGCTTTATTTGCTGTGTTTATGCATTTTTATCTACTTTTAAGTACTGTTGTTTTTCCTCTATATTTGACTGTTGAGCTGTATCCAGAGCAATCCACAGCTAAATAATTACTCTATATTGTTGTGTTGCACTTTATCTTTAAATTTACTAGAGCTGCTTTAATATTTGTCTATTATTAGGGGAGGTTTTGTAGTGTCACCTACTTTAAATAATTATTTTGCAATTGTTATTAAATGTTCAGTTTCTGCACTTCTGCCTGACTCTAAACATTGGCTGTTTGGTTTACTCTTTTAATTTGGTTATTTACAGCACTTTGAGCTTCATTTCAGTGATTTAAAGTATAAAAAAGTTAGATCAGCCCTCTGGTGAGAGAAGAGAGTTACCTGGTCTTCTCCTGTGCTGACAATCACTAGGAAACCTTGAAGTGTGCTTGTGGTGATTTCTCTGCCTATATAAAGTCATCATGTTTGCTCAAAGTTGTTACAAACACCCTTATTTCTCCCTTACAGTGGTTACATGCAAGAAGAGCATATAACCAGGAGGTTTTTTTAGCACTGGTAACAGCTGTATTGTAATATCCCCTTGCCACCACTCCCATTGAAGCATACTATGTAGAAATCTGAAACCATGATTTACATTTTCCTCTTGTCTCTGTAGCCAGCTTGATAGAATTGGGCATTCCGAGACAATGAAAAAAAAAAACTGTCTCATGTTTTCTGACAACCACTTAATTCGCAAACAATATGATACAGTATGTGAGATATGTCATTGTACAATGCTTCTGGGGGCAAAACTCTCACATAAAACTACTACAACTCCCAAACAGGTTGTCAGAATTGCAGAACACACAACACCTGCCACACAATCTACATGACAAATACATAGACCCACCTATGCTGAGGTTCTTATAAGTATGCTGCCTAAACATCAAAGGCCTGTGAGACACATCAATTATAATAAATATCCTCAGGAGCCTTCAAAACACACTACCTCAGCAACACTCACCATGACACAGTCAATTACATTTCACAGTGTCTCAGCATCTAAGCCCATAAAGCAGACAACCTCACAATCCAATATTTTTGCCATATGAGACTCCACTGTGAGACATATCGATGTCCCATTCACCAAACTAGCAAAGAGTGGGTTACGGTCCAGTGTTTATCAGGGGTCAGGATCCACCAGATCATGTATGCAGTAAAATCACTGAACCACAAGAAACAGTATGACTCAGTTATAGTCCATGTGGGTGTAAATGACCTGAGATTTGCCCTTCTGGACTATATAAAGAGGGACATGATGGAAGTCTCTGAATATGTGTCCCAGGCCTGTATGGGCCATGTACTGAGCAGCAGTCTATCTTCTGCAAGGATTATGTTGCAATACGAACAGAAGATGATTGACATTAACAATTGACTTAGTTGTTGGTGTCATTTGAAGGGTGTATAATATTTGTCAGCCTATTGTTGATAGGCACTTACTTGGCCTTGACCATTATGTGTCTACTGTAGTTTGGAAATCTTTCTATTATGCACAACTTATAAGCATGGGTGTGGCATCTAGGTCCAAAGATGTCATTATTCCATTGCACTCACCCCACATTAGACTAATCATTAACTACAATGCCCTCTTCAGTATGTACCCGACCAGGCATATACAACAACTGGACCATCCACAACAGGTTCCTCAGAAAAATATTACAACTTCCAAACAGGTTGTCAGAAATGCACAACATACAATACCTGACACACATACTAAAAGACAAAACAGATAGACCCACCTTTGCTGAGGTCCTACCACAAGGTGTGCAAAACACGTCCTCTGCTGACCACCTGAAAGCCTTATCCTTATATTCAGTCTCCTACAGACTGTTGAAAAGTGATCTATGGCTGACTTACAAAGCATCCTCTGTTCCAGCCTTAATGGACCTGTTGCACATACACAAAACAAATGGCATCACAAACACTCAATACAGGCACTTAAACCTCATCTGCAACATAAATAAGATATGCTGGAGGGACAGTTTTGTGTCTCAGAGACTACCCCTTCTTTGAAACATATGAAATAGATTTTCTCTGCACTTATTCAAGCACAACTTGGATCAGTGAATGAGGAAACATACATTTACCCCTGGTTTGGCGATTTTAGAGAGAGGAAGCTGGTAGATGCTGCCTAAGTTATATATATATATCACCCACACAAACTGAGGGCACCAAAATCAGTCCAATACTTCTACTAAGTATGGCTAGACTTACAAAGACTATTTAGGGTACATAGCTTAGTAGTCTCCTATGATACTATAATCCTATATTAGCAGACAAATTTACTGCTAACTTTATCACACCAAACCACATTATTTCTCTCACTGTCTCTGAAAATATAGTTTCCCCAGAATCACCTTGGAATGAGTCTTAGTATCCCTATCAAAAGCTGAAAACAATATTTTCGTGGGACCAGACAATATGTCAGCCTGCATTCTCATTAATGCCATGTATGCATTATCCAAGCCTCTACTCAAGCTTTTCAAACTCAGCCTCAGAGTCTGTGCCTGATACCTGGAGGAAAAACACTATGACTCCCCTACACAACAGTCATCCATCTAAGGCCCATCAACCTCACCAGTGTTATATGCAAAGCCATATCATAGCAAGGCTCACTTATAAAAACACAGACAATTTAAATGATCAAGAGTCCAATTAGTTTGGTTTTGTGAAAGGCAGTTCCTTTCTCATGAACCTAGTAAGCTTCTTTAAAAGGTTAAAGAGGATATGGGAAGTGGTCACTCTATACGTGCTGCTTTTCTTGACCTACCCAAAGCTTTTGATGGTATCCAAGCACAACACACACACACACACACACACACACACACACACACACACACACACACACACACACACACACCTATGCAGGGGGTCCTCAATAAAAACTTACCTAAACAACAGAGACCCCCAAAATACACTTACAAACATTCCACACACAACACCATTCACATCACATACAGTAGACAACACACCAGTGTCTCACAAACACAGCCCAGTAGGCATAACAATAAATTAATGCAGCCCATAAGGCATCACAATAAACCAAACATATTTGTCATTGGTGACTCAATAGTGAGACACACTGATGTCCCTCTCACCAGGCTCAACAAGGAGAAAGGCACGGTCAGCTGTCTGTCAGGTGCCAGAATCTGCCACATCACACACGCACTTAAGTCTCTCCACAACAGGTACAAGTATGACTCTGTCATTGCCCATGTTGGTGTGAATGACTTGAGATGTACCTCCCTGGACTATATGAAGAGAGGCATGATTGAGCTCTCAGAGTATGTGTCCCAGGCAGGTATGCCCCTAGCCCTAAACAGCATCCTACCTTCACCAAGAATTATACCACAATACCAACAAATAATAATTGACTTCAACCATTGCCTTAGTTTCTGGTGTCTTTCCAAGGGGATCCAGTATCTCTCTGCCTGGGATGACATGATTGACAGACCTCGATGCTTTGCCAGAGATGGCCTCCACCTGTCACCCCTGGGGTTCCAGATCTTGGCCAAGGCTCTTGTCTCCCCCATTGTGCCTTTTTTAGGCTATGTCCAAAAGACAAATCTTCTAACATAAAAGATTTGTCAAAAAGCAAATTTAAAGTCATGCTGCTTAATGCTAGGATCCTCAACCTGAAAATGCACTCACTGGAGGCTCTCCTCACACTGGAAGATGCTGATGTCTGTGCGATCACAGAAACTTGGTTCAAGGCTGCAGACAGCACCCCTGCCTTACCAGGCTATACCTCATTCCACATTTTCTGACCCCAAAACAAGGTCGGAAAGACTAAGGGTGGTGGAGTCTATCTTCATTAAGGACAGGCATACCTCCAGACTGGTTTGCCAGCATGACACACTGGAATTGCTCCAGATGCAACTGACAGTTGGCAAGATACCCATGCAAGTTATAGCCAGCTATAGACCCACCTACATGACTCAGGACACCCACTCCTCCTATCTGCACCTACTTGACTCCATCAAGGTACCCCCTAACACCCTGATCCTTGGTGACTTCAACTACCCCACCATAGACTGGGTGAACTATTCCTGCACTAATGCACTCACCCAATAATTCCTTGACTTCATTAATTCTAACTCACTACACTAGCTTGTCTCATCCCCCACAAGGGGAGATAACATTCTGGACTTGGTTCTCACCAACATGGGTGACTGCTGCACCACTCCTATAGTATGTTCTTCCCTGGTGAGATCAGATCATCAGTCTGTCTCATTCAAAGTTCCTATCCCACCCAACACCTCCCCAGCCATAACCAGGCTAAAATTTTTCTCAAAAGATGACTACAGCCTCCTAAGGGAAGTTATCAATAGCTTCACACCCCCCCCCCCCACAGAGGATGCAGACAGCTATGCTGAACAGTACGCCAATGCAGTATACAAGCACCTGTACAACTGCATGGACTCAGCCATACCCAACAGAACTAAAATCTGCTCCTCAAGGAAACACAAACCTGTGTGGTGGATATCCTTTATCAACAGGCTTTACAACAAAAGAAGAAACTGTTGTCCAAGGGTAAAATGGAACAAATTCCAAACTGGAAAATTTCCCTCCTCAGCCTCAACAAGCAAATTAGATCACTAGTGAAAACCTTCAAAGCCAATTATGAGTTGAAACTAGCCTCCAAAACAAAGGGAAACCACAAATCCTTCTTCAGTTATGTCAGGAACCTCCATGGCAAAGCCCAGGTTTGTTCTGAATTAGTACTTAATGGTACCACTTATACTGATCCTGTTGACTTAGCCAACCTGCTAGCTGATAGGTTCAGTGCAAACTTTACCCCCTTATCCCTCCAAAGGTTCAGTCAGCATCCCCAATACTTGTCCCACACCTCAAATATCCATAGATCAAGTGTTAAAGGCCCTATGCAAGGCAAAGAACACAGCTTCCATGGGACCTGATAGTATCCCAGGCTGTATTCTGCACCATCTCCAGCAAGAACTAGCTTCGCCATTGTGCACCCTATTCAATCACAGCTAAATTACAGGCTTAATTCCAGCAGAGTGGAGAGCTGCCATTGTCATCTCCTTGCACAAAGGTGGTGCCACTACTGACCAGGGAAACTATCACCCCATTAGCTTGACACGTCTGATCTGTAAAGCCATGGAGTGTATTATTATGGATCTCATAAACAAGAACAGAGGCAATCTGCAAGCACTTGACCCCACCCAATTCGGATTCATCAGGGGCAGATCTTGCCTATTGAACTTGGTTAACTTCTTTGAGACTGTCACCAAGGCCCTGGGTGAGAGAAAGTCATACAGCTTACCTTGACATGGTCAAGGCCTTTGACACAATCCCCCACTCGGGCATCATCAAAAAGCTAACATAACTTGGCATAAATCCCTATCTCATCAGTTGGGTGGCCAACTGACTCAGCAATAGGACTCACAAGGTCAAAATAGGCACCACCTCCGACAACAGACCTGTCACTAGTGGTGTTCCCCAGGGATCTGCCCTGAGACCCCTACTGTTTGGCATCTACTTCTCAGAGGTCCAGGCAAAGACAAGGGTCCTGTGGCTGACCAAATTTGTGGATGATTGTAAGTTGGGTGCTGTCATTGACTCCCCAAATTATGTTAACATATTGCAAGAGGGTCTCACAGCTACAAATAACTGGTGCCAAAGTCATGGCCTTAAGTTAAAACCAAAAAATGTATTATCTTACCATTCGGTTTCTTTTTTGGAATAAACTCTTGGCTAGGCTTCTAAGGGCCCCAGGGCCATTAGCCTAGTAACCTCCTATGATCCTATGATCTCTCGTGCTGCCATTATTGAAAAATTAAACAAACTTAAAGTACACTCCTAAGTTAGGAAAGTTGAGTAAGTTGCTGGTATCCCCTCTAAATGCAAAACTGAAAACAGTTTGTACCACAGGGATCAGTGCTGGTCTCTTCTAATTGACATTTATTTTGCAGACATCTAAGCCAATATTCCAGATGTATGATTGGCCAAGTGTGATGATAACTATAAGCAGGATACTATTATCCACTCATCCAATGAAACTAAGCATCTCCCGCAAGGGATGGATTATGCACATACCTGTATACAAAAAAAAATTTCAAGCTAAATGCAAAAAAGTACAGTGCAATAGAATTCAGAAAAACAGCTCTCTCACCTCAGTGTTATAAATGGTTTTCCTCTTCAGAAAGATATGGTCATAGGACACCAGTGTACTTATGTGGAAAGCTCTCAGTCAATCATTATGAGAACTCCACAGTCAGAAAATCCTGAAGTCATCCTACCATTGCACTCAATGTCCCTTTGGAATTCACAAATACAAGCATATTGTTCAACTGGAACAGCCTAAAAGATTTCTAACAAGAAAATGAATGGCTTTAAATCATTCAACTATCACAATACTCACCTTATTCTCACTTGCCTTCTGGCTGCTAATAAGGTGATCTGTGTCTTGCTTTTTGAGATATGAAAGACCCAATCCTACCTGACCTCCTATTTCTTCAGAAAACCAGTGGTTCTGTAATTATCCACACCAAGATGTGTAGCTGGTTCAACCAGTGCCCTTGTCTGGTACTATGAACCAGCACCTGATCCCTTCAGCAAAAAAGAACTTCACTGTAATAAGGTGGTTACTACATTGTAAATGATCAGCTTATTTCATTTAGATAATCTCCCCCTCCAGCACTTCCAATGAAGAGCAAAAACATAAAATAATAACATTCATTCTACTAGTATACCAGTCAGGTGGCCAGATGCATGATATGCCCCCCTCCCTCCTGCCCCAGCCATTCAGGTCCTGTTTCTGTGCCCTGCCCCCAACCAAACTTCCTTCAACATATTTTATTAAAAAATAATATTTCTTATTTTAAACTGCAGCTGTTTGCTACAAATATAGCAAACAGTTGCTACAGTTTATACCCTGCCTGCACAGAGCACTGCAGCTCTTATGTTTTAGTTTAAAAAAAAATTCTCCTTTTTAAACTGTAGCAAAGTGCTTGCTACAAATGTAGGAAACAGTTGCTACAATTTATAAGTTTATCCCCTACTTTAACAAAGCTCCACAGTACTCTTGTTTTAGTTAAAAAAATATTCTTTTTTAAACAGTAGCAAACTGCTTGCTATGAATGTAGGAAACAGCTGCTACAGTTTATACCCTGCCTGCACAGAGTGCTAAAGTGTTCATGTTTTAGTTTAAAAAAAAAAAAAAGATTGTTTTCTTTTAAACTGTAGCAAACTGCTTGCTACAATGCAGCAAGCAGTTGTTACAGTTCAGACCACACACGGAGAGCTGCAATGCAGTACCAGATTTTAAAAACCAGTACTGCATTAAAGAGAGATCAAGATCGGCTGATCACACGCTGCCTCCCAACACTCTGCACAGGGAGCTGTTATCCCCTCTCATCCCACCCTAGCTATGCTACTGGGCCTAAATCTAGATCAGTAAATAAGCAAAACATACTCCAAGTATAGTTTCTAACTCAGTATATTCCCAGCTTGTGGAGTAATGTATAACTATAGTCAATACCTTTAAAGCTAGTCTTGATGATTAGATGAATAGACACAAATTTACACTACGGTTATCATGTATGGCCCTTCTCAATTTGTGAGGCAAGCATTAAGTGCTTGTAAAGATTGGCAATAATTTTTTTTAAGTTTGTCTAAGGTGATTATGGCTAGGCATCTTATGGTCCCTGTGATCCCTTGCCTAGTGCTCTTATGTTCCTAAAGTGAGAGCAACTGAGTATTCAGTGACCTTGACTACTCCAGGGAGACTAGAATGAGATATATATTCCTTTCTGTCTGCTGTTAGATAATGTAGACAGAAAAAAATAGTGCTTCAAGGTATTACATCCAGCCCAGCTAAAGGGGAATTTACTCCAAAGAGCTATTTCATAATTTGCCAATGGATGCTGATGTGAGGATAAGGCAATCAAGCACTGCCATGGAGTCCACCATGAGACCACTTCAGGAAGTGCAGGAGGAGAATGAAGGTGCTGTGAATAGCCAATTGCTTCAAAAGTTCCAGAGCCTTTCCTTTTCTTTAAAAAAAAGATTGACCACATATCCTTGGTTCCACTGATTAATTCCCATGATCGTGACAAAGTACCAATCCAGATGCCAGAAGCAGTTAATGAGACTAAGGAGATACAATGCCAAAGCAATTCTTGTGCCTGGAAAACAGTTAGCTTTTGCAAATGTCTTATTCAGAAAGCCTATCCATGACTAACCTTTATCCGGTGCTAAAGAAGACACTGACATCTATTTGCAGACATGATGACAACTAGACCTGTAACTACTAAGAAACTGGAAATGCTTAAACAAATTACTATGAATGTCTGAGAGTTACATACTGTTATCCAACATGCTTCAAATGGATGGCCAAATTGTTGGACACAAACCAAACATCTCATGCATAATTACTATATAGTCTGAGTACAAACATTGGTGTATGATGACTTGTTGTTATATCAAGGCAGAATTGTACTTCATTCATCACAAGGAGATGAATTGCTAAGTCAAATACACAAAGGTAATCAAGGTCTCAAAAATGTTGGGAAAGAGCCAACATTTCAGTATGGTGGCCCAAAGTGAACCAAAACATTGCTAATCTAGTGTCTTGAGTGTCAGTTCTCTAATGCACATAAACCATCTCAAAAAAGAGAACCATCAATACTAACAACATTGCCACTAGGTCCCTGGCAAGAGATAGCTGCTGATTTGCATGAGTTTGAAGGTAAAAACTATCTCATAGTTGTCGACTATTACTCTCATGATAAAGAAATGATATATGAACCAACCACAACTAGCCAACAAATCCTGGCCATGTTCAGAACTATGTTCTCAAAGTATGGACTACCTGTTATTGAACTAGCTATTATGGTTTTACTCATAGTCTGTCAAGTCATGTCTATCACTGTTCAACTAATGAAGCCAAGAGAACAGTCCAAACACCAAAAAGATACTGAGACAACCAAATCCAAACAGAGCTCTCAAGTTATTTCAAGCTATTCCACATAGTGTTACAGGAGTAAGCCCATTGCAGCTAATGCTTGGAAGGCAAACAAAAGCTAACATGCCAATGTTAAAGTCAAAACTTGAGACTAAAATTATTATGTGTAATACAGTTAGACAAAATGACCATAAAGGCTAAACCTTTGTACCAAATACACTTTATCTAATATTATTCTGTACATTCACTACCTATCCTTCAACTACATTGAATTAAGAAGGGTTTGAATAGAGTGGAAGGGTTAAGCTATGCATTCATCTGATGAAGTCTCTTGGTGGATGAATACGCTATTGAATGGTGGGAGCGTTAATGCTATCAGTTTGTGTTTATGTGAGTTTGTGATTCCTGTGGACTAATAAAGGAAATACAACAGACTATTTTCTGCAGAGTGAGATTTTTCCAGTGCTCTTTTGTACTTTTTTTTACAACAATATGTTTGTTTGAAGTTTGAGGGGAAGTAAAAGTGAGACACAACAGGTGTTGCAGGGCAGAAAACAAATGAACCAAGGTCCTATGTGGTGCAAACTAAAGATGGTGCCTTAGTTAGATGAAATCAGATGCAGGTCTGAGCAGTTCCTGATGAGAATCAACCTGAAAGTGGTGTTGTAGAATGCTAACTCAATAAGTTGCAGCTGAGTATACAAGGACAATGTCTCATTTTTTAATTTCTCCAAGTCTTTTGTGTTTCTAATACTATGATGAGAATGGACCCCATTTCTAAGTCAAACTATGATTAAAGTTCATGAAATGAATATTGTTTCAATCTTTGATGTTAGCCAGAAGTGCTCTTTGCAGCATCAGCAACATGCTCAGTAGTGACTCCTTCTGCATTTCATATGGAGTTACATGTATCGGTAACATATCTAAGTACGACTGTAAATTCATTTTTTATAAGAACCATTGCTCCTACTACTATTGGAACTGTCTGGGTATCCTTCTTCCAAATTGCCCTCATTTCTGCCTGCAAATCCTGGTATTTTATGACTTTGTGTCTCTTTGTATGTAAGATACTGTAGTCACTGCGTGTAGCAATTTCAGTGATCAACGTTACTTTTGTCTTCTTTTCATGGACTACTATATCTGGTTTTCTCGCATCTATTTTTTGAACTGTTGGTAATGGGTGATCCCATGTGATATAAACTTCATCATTTTCTATAATGCTTTGTGGCTCATGTTTCCAATGCTTCTCAGCTACTTCAGTATTATAATGGTTGCACAATCCCCAATCCAATAGTCTTGCCATATCATTATGCCTTTCAGTATACAGTCCTTCTGCCATTAGTATATCACAACCAGCAACAAGATGTGCGACTGTTTCCAATTCTGAAAATTTACATTTTAATTTTACAAAACCTACATTTGTCTGTTTCTCCCACATGTTCAATGGACTTTATAAATCAACATGTACATACCCACTATCTTGGACTGCCAATATTAACCTTTCGTCTTTTGGTTTAAATTCACCTCTCCTTAACCATTCTTGTGTTCAGTCCTGATCAACATGAGTTTTTTCCAAGAGTTTTCTATACTTTCAACTATATTTATGCATTTTCCACATTTCTTGCCTTCTCATCTGACCCTTCACTTTATATTCTTTATTTTGGTTTTTCGCACATTCATCTGCTGCCTGATTTTTATCTACTTCTGGTTTAATTTTCATTCCCACTCGATGCCGACATGCTTCAGCTAAACTAAGCAGGGATGTCATCTTAGAGTTATTCTACTTATGTTTCAAAACTTTCACTACATTTGGGTCTCGTGAGGTCAGCAGATATGCATACAGTACCACGATTGCAGGTCTACATGTAATCAATTTTGAGGAGGTCCATACATCCTTCATAATGGGGAATATATAGTCTTAGTATACACTGATTTTTATAAAACATTTGATGAGCTTGAAGCATCCTTCTTGTTTTCCTGTTCAACCTATCCAACACCTTTTAGGGCCAGCTAATCACTCCAAAACTGTATGTTAGGACAGGAAGAGCAAATTGGTTTATAGCTTGAACTTTGTTCCTAGATGTCAACGTTGTTTTCAGTATTAATTTTAGTTTTCTAAAATATTCCTAAGCTTTATTCACATTTGCTCATGTTTTATTGTTGATACTTCATCAATTCCCAAATATTTATACACTCCCCCTTGCTCAATTTCTTTTATATCACATTCCTGTCCCAAACTGATGTTTTCTTGGTGCTGCAATTTTCCTGCTTTAAAGGTTGCTTTTTGCACATTTATCAAGACCAAATGACATTTTTATATCACCTGAAAAAGTTTTGCCAGCTTGCTTTGCTTTCAGTTCCTCATCTGATAAGCTATACAGTTTTAAATCATCGACAAAGAGAAGTCTTTATACTTTGTTTTTTTCTGGGAGCCAAATTATAGCCATGGCATAAGCTGTTAAATAGACAGTTTAATGGGTTAATGGCAAGACAGAAAAGCAGCGGTGACAGAATCACCCTGGCATATGTCCCTTTGAATTTTTATCCCTGGGATAATAATTTCACCTTTATCATGGCTTAATTGCAAAGTGGTCTGCCACTGTTTCATAGTCACTGAAATGTAGTCGCTCAGTGTAGGGTGTATCATACATTTTTAAGCACTCTTTTATCCATGAATGTGGAATATTATCAAATGCTTTTTGTAGTCAATCCATGCCATACTTAAATTCTTCCCCTTTTTACAGTTCTCCACTATGACTTTATTTAACAACAAATAATTGTTTGTTCCATATGACTTTCTTTTATTGCCCCTTTGTTCTATTGCCATAATTGAGTTTTCTTCTAAATGACTATAAACTCTATCTGCACCAATTCCAATGTATAGTTTATATGTCATCGGAAGGCAAGTTGTTAGTCTATAATTATTAGGGTAGCTTACAGGTTCACTCTTAAGTAGGAGCATTGTTTTTCCTGTTGTTAGCCAGGTTGGTGTCTGTTTGGGGTGTGCATATAAATAGTTCTTACTCATAGCCAAATCTTCGTGCAAAGATGTTAATACTTTTAACCAGAAGTTAGGTACTGCATCTGGGCCTGGGGTTTTCCAATTAGAGACTTTTCTTAACTTTGTTTCAATTTCTCTGGCTGTTACTTCATCCCATTTCATATCCTGTACCTTTAAACTTCTTATTCTTTCTTTTACTTCTTCTATCCATTTAGCACCTTTGTTATGTTCCACAGGATCTTTATAAATACTTCTCCAAAACATATCTATTTCTTCTTTTTTTTGGTGGTCTTTCAATTGCTTTTACCTTGTTTCCCAATTCTCTTTAAAAATTTTTGGGTCATCAAAGTTTTTCCGCCTGTGCTGAAATTTTTAGTTTATTATTTGCTATAGTGCATGATAGATCCTGATCTGTTCTAATAGTATGCATTACTTTTACCACATCTATCTTTCTAAGTATTTTTGTTGATCTGTTCCCTAATCTATACTCTTTTAACAATGACACTTCTTGTCTTAATTGCTTTATATTCTATATTCAACACTTCCATGATGGTATTTGATTTCTCCTTCCTTTCCCTCACTACCTTGTGTTCCTGTGGTAGAACTTTATCAGTTATTAACTTAGCTGCACAGTAATATATCCTGTTGACTTCTTGTTATATTGCATTGAACTCTATGGCAGTCCTAACTACTGTGTTCATTCTGACGTTTTGGGTTCTATTAACTTTCTGCAACCTAATTCTTTCATTGATCTTAATATGTCTATCTATCTCTATTAAATCAAACAACTCTTCTCTTAGCTCATTTCTTCTAAACTAAGAGCACATTTTTTGTTCTCCATTTCCTGTGGGCATTCTACAAAAAGTTCTATAGTATCTTCCTGTGGCACATCCTCTTCAATTTTGTCCTGTGCCATTCGTTGCTCTGTCATATGAGAACTCACTGGCATATCACTCCACAACACTGACTGCATCAGAGTTTCCACAGTTTCCTGTTCCTTCCCTTGATGTCCAGCTTCAAGTGAATGTTTATGCTGGTTTCCTGTGGAAGGCTCAAAAATATCTTCATATGGCACCTGACCAATTGCTTCCCGTTCCACTGGTTTCCCCTTAATTTGGATGTCCATTGCTCTATCCTTTTATGGTGCTTTCTAAATTAGATTTTCTACACTGAATCCTTCCCTTTGCAGGTAGTCCATAACCTTAGTTTATATTTCTTTAACTTTTCCATTACTGATCTATTTCGCTACATTTCCTCCTTGCCATCTTATTTTTTGTATTATAAAGTTTTCCATGTCTGGATTCCTTTGCCTATATCTCTCTTCAAATATCTTTGGTGGTGCTCTTTTTGTATTGGTTAGTTTTGCTTTCTCCTTTGCCGAGATATTACACCATATTAAATCTCTTTTTCTTTCCCATGTCCACATTTCTTCTTCAGATGTCTCCTGATCTTCCTGTTTCTCCTCAATCTGGAGAATCATTCCATCATGCTGTGATGTAACCTGTATTAGACCCTCTACACAAATCCTTCACTTCGTAGGCATTCCATAACTTCAATTTCTATTTTTTTAACTTCTACTTTACTAATCTTCTTTTCTACATCCCCTCTTTCTGATATTATTTTTTATTGAGAAAATTTCCATATCTGGATGTCTTTGCCTGTATTTTTCTTAGAATATCTTTGGGGCTGCCTTCTTTATATTGATTAATTTGGCTTTCACCTTTCCATAAATATTGCACCATATCAAATCTCTCTTTCTTTCCCATGTCCATATTTCTTTTTTATACTTTTCAAAAATCTCTAGGTTTTGTTGTTTATATTGACACACTTCCTCAGATGATTCTTTTTCCAAACAGATCAATGTTTCTTGGTCTATATACTGTTTTTCACAAATCTGTTGTGTTAATGAACACAAACTTTTATTTGAGGCTTCTGACAGTTTTTCTTGTGGAAGTATTTTTCTTTCCTCTAATTTCTCTCTTAATCTTTTTGTATATCCTTTGTCTGGAAATTTTGGGCTTTCTGCATAATAGTAGCAATGCATAATTTCTTTCTTATCCTCAGTAGTCCACAGTCTACTCTATCATCTTTATGGCTCTTCTTTGGCCTGTCAATTTTTGTGATTTTTGTAGACTGCTACTTCCTTCTACAACAGGGAGGCTATCCTCCTGCTGGGCCTGGCCTGGCCCCATTGTAGGAATGTTTCCTTTTTTGATGATTCTACACTGTCATTTTTTACAGTCCTGGCACCAGTACGCCTGCCAGGATTGGGCACTTTTTTATCCTGAATCTTTTGCACCCAGCTATCTTTAATTTTTTACCTACTTCTATCCATGATATACGCTATATAAATAAAGTCTATATATCAGTGTCATCTTGGTGAGATTTTGTGAAAAATAGGGTCCACCTCATGAAGGTACTCACCAAGACTTGATGATAAATTTAATTTCAGCAATACTACTCTCCTTTGCTTGCTGACTTATCATCTCCCCATTTGGACCCCTGGTTCAGTATAGGCAGCTCTATTTTCAATGAGCTCTATACATAATTGTGTTTTGCCTTTGAGGTTGTGGACATAGCTAAATAATGTTTTGTGGTTGTCCTTGGCCTGGGAGGCCAAACTTACCTCAAATTTGGCTTTGGTAGACTTTATTTGTCCTCCGAGTCCTTACTAGTTATCTCTACAATATGCTTTTGCTGAGGTTTCAGGGGTATACCTGACTAACTAGCTTTAACATGTTCCTAAAGTCTTACATTTTCCATTTGGTCTATTCTAAAAGTGAGGAAATTTTTGAATTATAGGCTTATGGCATTTAACTTTGTTATTTATAGTTGAATTTATTACTGTTTATTCTGGATTTTATACTGTATTAATGAGTTTGATTGTAGTTTATGTTCTTAGAGCTTCATTTAATGCATTATGACTGCCTTTAAGCAAATTAATAAACTTAACATTAATTTGTCACACTGTGACATACTCTTTATTTGCTATTAAAACATTTATTGCCACTTCCCCTCTTTCCGCCTTAATTAGTAGTAAGTCTTTGATGTTGCTGTTGTTCTTCCTGGAGTCATCTACATACATACCTCTATCCATTCCCAGGATTTCACAGGATGTCCATTTTTTTTTTTTTTTTGCAAAACATTTTTGGTCTATTACTCATAAAATTTGTGGTTCTCTGTTAAATCTTCGATGACTGAAATCATATTCTTCAGAAAACCCATACTAATACAATACCTGTTATTCTATCAACTTTCTAAGTTTATTAGAGTCCCTGCTTTTGGGCCTTTATCTCCCTATTATTTTTGACTTTTTTCTAAAATTCTTGCTCAAAGAGGTTGAGAGGTACGACAGTTCTGCTCATGTACAAGCTGCGTGAATCCTTCCTAGTCCAGAATCAGATACTATTTTTCTACTCTGGGGACTAAAATGTCCCATTCTGCCTCTGGCAGAATTAGGCTCTCTGTAATCATTACCTTTCTTTTCCCTTTCTACATTCTTAGTCTTTGTATGAGACACTCTTCTTCCTTCTCACATTTACCAGGAAGCTGATATAAACTATCTACCCATCAGCCTTTTTCTCCTGTTCTTTCTGATCACCATGAAGTTCATCTTAGCTGGGCCCCTACCAGCTGTTCACCTTGCTTCTTTAGCCTCCACATTTCTTATGAATGTACTCATGATCCTCTGTCTTATATGGATTACCATACCTCAGCTTTTCAAGTGCTTAACCATGTGAGTGGCCTTCACATTATACAACTATTATGAATAGGTCAGATGAGTCATTTGGTATTTCTGCCATGTTGCCATCTCATTAACAATGCCAAACATCTCCAGAAGACTCTGTTCTTTACATCCTGTTCCCAGGTATTACAGTGTAATATGGTTTTCCTTTTTTGGACTATCTTTGGACTATAACTTAAGTGCTTATACTTCTCCCATCATGTGCCCCAGACTTCATAAATTAAGTACCAATGCACTGCTCCCCTGTTTTCATCTTAACTACAATTATTATTTTATTTAGCATCCCTTCACATTCTTTCTTTGCTCCTATCAGTCCTTCCTCCCTGTTCCATTAAGCTCCATTATGAGATGATGAATCAAACCTTGCCAAATGTGATGTGGTCAATCCAAAAGGACTGAGATAAAAACAAACAGCCTGCTGAGTAATCTGTGTTTTTGGTACTAAACAAAAATGTAGCAGAGCCAAGAAAACTTTAACAATGTATGAACACAACAACCATCCCTTAGATCAAGTCTCCTCTATCAAATATCTTGGTCTCTGATTAGACCCCCTCACTCAACTTCCACCTGCATTTAGACAATATAAGTAAAAAAAAAAAGTAATCCACTACTTTTCTGAGCACAAAAAATATCCCTTATCCTCTCACACTCCACCAGGTCTGCAATACAGAAAGGAAATCTACTACCTCAACACAAATTCAGCTTCCCTCTATATCAGCAGCCTCTACTAAAAACTCAAAATCACTATTCAAACACTAGAAAACAAAATATGTACATTTATTAAATACCCCCCCAAGAAATGAAAACCAGTATACAAAACTGAAACGCAAACTGGCTCCCAGTTACCCAAAGAGCAGACCTGTTCCTAGGATTTCAACTGTTCAGATTCCTATATGAACATACTATCCCTCTTTTAACCTCAAAACTAATATGACACCCCCACACACACAATCTAAGAAACTTAAACCACTCAGGCCATAAAACACAAGTTCCACAATCCAATCTACATATCTCTGGTAATGCATTCTCAATTCTTGGATCCAGATTCTGGGAGTCCCTCCCACCTGAAATTAAAGACTCGTCCTCTTAATGCAAATTGTGTTTGCTACAAAAATCACATTTAATTAAATAAGCAGACTGTACCTGTTACCCTTCAGGTCACATCACTTAAGTCTACATTAACTTTTCTGCACTCTAACTCATCCACCAAGATCCTTTGCTCCTTTTCACATCTATGATTTGTGCTACTCTAATTTCTGAAATGTTTTGAAACTTAACTTTGGTTCATATTGGAAATGTATACATTGGATTTATGCTAATCACTACTCTACCATTGTGCTGTTTCACTGTTACTTATGTTATTGTACTCTTGTCTATTCTGTACATATGGCCAGTATTTGACCCTAGGCTAAGACTGAAATTGGTCAGAAATTATCAGTGTTCTACCCCACTAACAAATTCAAATAAATAAATAGATAAAACACATCTGATATTTTTTGCCACTGCAACCCTAGCATGGTAAATTCACTATCACCTTTCTAACTTAGAAGTAATATCAACTATTGCACAATCTTGAGAAAACAGAAATTCCATGCAAGGGTAAAAACAGTATTCATGTGAACTCTGATCTCACAGTCAATTAATTTAAGAGTAAATACAAACAGAAATGTAACTTTTAGAGAAATGGGATCAGAGACTGAAGGATCAGCTACATATCTGTTGGGCATATATAGGACTTCCTCTCCCTTGCCTAATTCAATTTGCGTCCATCCCATCTATCTCGGTTTAAAGATAAAATAATGTGGATTTGATTTTCAATTTCCACTTTCAACATAATTCTCCTTTCCAGACTAAGATGGTATTTGTCATTAAGCTTATCCCTAAGTCTTGCTAAATGAACTACCCACTGGCACTAATAGTATTTCTAAGGAAACTGCCATAGATTCCATTTAATCAAATAATTTGGCAGTAATCAAATTTGGCAGCCACTTCTCTAGTCTTCCCTCCTGCCTACTTTAATTTCTATGCTGAAATTAATTTCTACCCACATGTACCAGTACATAAAGCTATCCCCTGCCCTTTATAAATGCCGGAATCATTTCTGTACATACTTTTCTCAGCCTCAGCCCTGGTACCTTCTTTGTGACCAGTAGGTCCTCCAATGTTTCCAACCCTCCAGTCTAATTCCTCTGGTGATTCAGTCTCCAGTCATTAGCACTTACCACTGCTGCTCCAGGGCTATCCTCTCTTGCCTCTGCACTCTTTAATCTGCCTGTACTGAACCTTCCCCTTATCCCTGCTACTTGGCAAACTGCCATTTATTGCACTCCCCAGCCTGTCCTTACTGCCTAATGTACATGACTTATCATACTCTTCCAATCCATTCTTCCCTTCCTTCCTTCCCCTCTAAGTTCTTCCTGTATTCCTTCCTTGTTCTTAGCCACAGGTCCTTCTTATGCATTCCAAATCACTCCCTGCCTACGTTTGTTGCCCCTTTCATCCATTTCATTATCTGGGTCACCTTCTGCTCTGCCTTCTCTCATTTCCTTTCGTCCAGTCTGCTGCTGCCTTCCATTATCCTCTATCTTTCAATTCCCATCCTCTCCTTCCTGGTATCTGTTCTTTTCTCTTACTGATTACTACTAAAACTCCTGCTGCCTCCCTGCCTGTCTGTCCATCTCCCTCTTTTCCTTTCTGTTACACTACTTTTTTTCACACTTCTTTTATCCCCACCACACCGTCTAACCATTTATTCTCCACCCTTCCTACCCTAACCACCTCTACCCATGACATCCTATTTTCTACCTGCCCAGCTGTTGTCTGATCATCACCTGTACCCTCCATCCTGGGCACCATCATCATCCTTTCCTCCCCATCCAATCCATAGAAATCCATATGTATCCATCTAATCTCTCCCCCCAGCACTCCTACCACCACTCCCCATAGATCCATAACCTCAACCTTTAAAGTATTCAGGTATCCATTATTTTACAAACACTCAGCCTCCCACAGAGGTTCCTAAGCAACACCGCCATCCTGTACCTAGACCACTTCACCCATGTCTACCTCTCTGTGACCCCAAACTTCAACCAGACACTCTGTTTCATTGTAATCCTTTGGCATCATTATCAGTTCTCTGCTTTTCCATGCTAATTTGAATTTATACTCTCTGCAGTATCGAAGTATTTTATACCATTGAGCTGCATGCTACTTGACAGAAACTTTCCATATTACTGTGAAATAATCAGTGCTGACATGTTCATAACCTCTATGTAAAAAGTTATTACTTTCTACGAAGTATGAAATGGGCCTTGTCTTGCCATTTTAGTTTGACTATAACTAGATACACAAAGTAACCTGTTCCATGTTAATAGATGTTGCCTGCTTCTAGGCCACTGGTCATCACCACTTGCTGATCTAGTCTGTTTGCTCAGATGTACCCTACAGTGCAGCCGGATGCAATCAGAAAGACCTGACCTCAATCCAGGCAGCTACATATAGCCTCTTCTCCTCTGGTTTCCAAGTCCTCCTATTGGTCACTTACAGAAAGTCTCTGATAGGCTTTTTCTACAGACAGTGAGACCACAGTTTGTCCTCCTGAAGTCGCCAGGGGATGCCCATTTCATAGGGTGGGGTTAGTGAGTGCAGATTTTGATTCTACTCTCAGGTTATGTTGTGCTAATTGTCATAGTCTTTCTCTATCTGTCTTTTTGCTGTCATAGCCAGTACCCTACAGCAGAGCTGAATGCCTTTAGTAAATTTCCTGATTCACCCTGAGGGTACATGTTGTAATTCTGAGACCATAATTGTGATCCTCAGAATGCTAAATCTGAGGTTGCTAATTATCAGAGTATTCTTCCTACTATAAGGCAGTGCAACAGCAGTTAGTATGTATAGTTAGTAGGTGTGTGGGGGCATACCCAAATGTGGGGTACAGTGCACAACCCTATAAAAAAACCTTCAAACGTACAATAGTGAGTTTCAAAATTTACTGTTAGGGACAAGAATTTTTTTTTTTTAAATTTCCATTTCTCACAAAGTCAAGTCTTACAGTTATGATAGAGATACTTGTTCTGTGCTTCATCTAACATGCAAAGCTGCTAAACAGATGGATGTAATATGGTTCACCGTGTCCCATTTCAGAAAAAAACAATAATTTTAACCTGAGTTCAGTGAATGAGCTAAAATAAGGAAAGTTATTTTACATTACATTCAAGGCATCACATCTCTGCATTGCAAGGAACACTTTGTCTCCAATACTTTTAATAAATATAACTAACTTCAAGGTTGCCCAGCATTAGTGTAGGTATTAAATTCCATTGCCTGGGCCCATTTGCTATAGCTCAGTCTCAATAAACATGCCCTAATGAAACCAGTAAATGCTAAACAGAACATTTTTTGGTTTTACTATGCAATATATACTAATGTGCACTTACATTGTATTTTGTTTTAAACATATACATAAACAGGTTTCTTTCTGTTTTCCTCTTTTCCTACCTGTCTGTTCATTCACACTTTATGTCCTTCTTTCTTTCTCTGATCTCAAAGTATGTACTACAACTTTAAGTACCCTTAAACATTAACTTGATGTGCATTTTCTTTTAATTGATGATATTTTCAAGTCAGTGCCTTATGCAATTCAGTTATTAATCACTGATTTCGCTTTTAAACATTGTCACTTTTTTTTTAATATTGTCACATTTATGGTGTTTAGGATTGACCCTGTATTATGATTTATTGTATCTTACTTTGGTTGTAGTATTACTTACATTACCTAGCATGAAATTAGAACTTATGGTGTCAGATGTGGTGAATGACACATAACTATTCATTGAAGTTTAGCATGATTTAGTTTACGAAACAAAATGATTAACACACGTTGCTGGCTACTTTTGTTTGTTAATTCTTACACTGCCAATCAGGTGGCAGCTAGAAAACTTATCCATCTGATCTCCAAATTAATTCATGCGTTTTGTCAAGTGACTAGAATTAATGCGGACATAAAAAACACGTTTCATTTTTCAGGCAGAATTCAGTCTTTACAGACAGACACTACCTTCCATCGTCAGATAAAACTGCTATACTGCCCTCTAAGTGGTGTTGCTGTGAAATATGTCAACCAAGCCTGCTCTATGACATCACTGCCATAAACTGAAGTGCTTCAACTGGAATGCTAACATTTGCTGGGAGTGGTGGTATGCTCCTGTAATTCAAGTTAATTTAGAAGCTTAGGCTGTTGGATCACTTTGCATTCAGAGCCAGGAGTTCTAGCTGACAGTGTGCTTTGTTGAGCAAGTGTCCAAACTAAGTTCAGCATTAATGTGGTCAGTGTAAGGGAGTCTATGATTATCAGGTTCATACCTCTCAAATGTCCAGATTTTTTAGCCTGTTCTTCATAAATGTGTAGTTTTCTGGCAAATCAATGAGAAGTGAAGTCATTAAATAATGACATACATTTGAGTTTCAAAATTCAAATCCTTCATAAAATGTATGTTAACACAAATTCTATTATTCTCAAAATGTTCTAAGTTTATAAGAGCAATATTTAAAATCATGCCTGTTTTTGAGCCTTTATCCCCCCATTTTAGGCTTTTTTCCAGATTTCTTGTGCTAAGAGTTTGAGATGTATGACCAGATTGTATAATGAGGGGTGAATCAACCCATGACTGAAACAGAGCAGGTCAATGCCCAAATGCTGATCAGTAGGGGGACTGTACTTGTGAATAGCTCCTGTGGTGTGACCTGAGCAAAACAGTGAAACACAGCATTTTAGAAAGCAACTGATATTCCATATACTTAAATGGCACACTTTATTTAAACCAGAATAATTAGTACTGTAGTTGAATTTACTAGTGCATTCTAAGACCAAATTAATGTATCACATGTCATCACATACCTCTCAACCTCTCGGTGCAAGAAATCTGGACAAAGCCTAAAATAATCGGGGACAAAGGCCCAAAAATAGAAACAGATTTTAAATGTTGCTCTTATAAACGTATAAAGTTGCTAGAGTAGCAGAATTTGTGTTATCATGCATTTTATGAAGAAAGTGAAATCTGAAGCGCAAAGCTCCTGCATGCTCCCCTATGGAAGGCTTGTCCCCTAACCTCCTTTCTTTATTATTCTCACTCCAAGGTGAAAAGACCTTCTACATTGCCCACCTGATCATGAAGGGATTCACATCCAGATCTAGTGAGGTCATTGTTCCCCTGTACTCTTCACTTATCAGACCAATGATCGAGTACAATGCCCCATTCGGGATGTATCTCACCCGACATCTGCAGCAATTGGAGAGACCCCAAAAGTTCCTCACCAAAAGGATAAAGGGACTCCAAAATCTGTCATATGCTGCCAGATTGAAGAAACTCCAGCTCTATTCAGTCGCATACCGTCTGCTCAGAGGTGACATGTGCCTGACATACAAGGCCATGTCCAACCCGAAATTAATGGACATGCTCCACCTCAAAAAATCCAAATCCACCAAAACCACTAGAGCAAGTGACTTAAACCTTAGCACGGATATAAATAGGACGTGCTGGAGGGATAGATTTATCACTCAGAGACTCCCTATGCTGTGGAATAAAATCCCGGTCCATGTGAGGCAGAGCACCTCGCTGACTCTGTTCAAGAGAAATCTAGACCTGTGGATGGGAGATCGTAGGTTTACCCCGGGAATCATCTCTGTGTCACTGCTGGACAGAGGCACAACAAACTAATGGGCACAGTATTTTTTCATATAAGGGGTGGCGTAAGCCACAAAAATTTGGGCTAGGCTTATAAATGCCTTAGGGCAGATAGCCTAGTATAAACCTATGAACCTATGAATCTATGAACCTATGAATCAGTGACAGGCAGTGTAAAGCCTGTCATACTAAGGTTGTGAGACTGAGCACCTATTAAGCAAACACCTGCAAGCAATAACACATCATGTGTGTCTCATGATAGATGTACACAACCAACTGAACATTAACAATGTTATGTTTTAGCAACTATAATACAAGCTCAGGTGACCCAAAAGGTTGACCAAAAGCCCTTGTTTTCCTATGCACTGATACATAATAATCATTTTTATACCAGCACATACTTATAAATTATATTTCAGTTCAGAACAGTGATTGCCCCTTTTTCTACACTTGAGCAGTCATAAATTACTCGAAATGCTTCCTCACAAACTCATAGATGCATAAACAATTGTTTGCTTTTACATAATTCTTTAATTAAAAAAAATTGCACTCTATTTCAACATTTGATCATTAGCTTAACCTTCTGGAATTCTTGTTTGCGGGTGGGGGGCCATCAGTTGCTTCCAGTCCAGCCTGGCTAGAGGAGGTGACTTGCGCTTTGCACACTGTAAATGAAGCTGCACCACGACATGGATGAGGAAATGATTGGAGTCATAATCAGGTCCTTGCATACCACAGATATCCTTGAATGATGACTGAAAGCGAGAGCTATGGCCAAGTCCTTGCCAGATGGGTTTCGCCATGTGAGCTGGTGTTTGTGGGGATGCTGGAAATGGCTATTTTCCACAATGAGATTGTTGGATGCAGCAAAGGACAGAAGGCACAGGCCGTTATCATTCATGTTCCCATGGCTAAACCTACTCATCATTCCTTCCCAATCGGACCTGTCCTCACCAATGTGGGCATTAAAGTCTCCCGCCAAGATGATCATCTTGGTCAATGGGATTGAATCCAGTGTGTATTGGAGCTGGTTGTAGAAGTTATCCTTGGCTGGGTCTGGACTCATCTTGGTTGGTGCGTAGATAGACAAAATGTGGGGCTTGATGGCACCATCGATGGTGAGGGCTGCCAGGCAGTCCGATATTGGTTGGCAAATGATTATGCTACTTGCAGCCTGGCTATCCACCATAAACTCAATGCCAGACTCTCATTTATCACCACCAGAGTAGTACAGCATCACCATTTCATCGGCTGTAGGTGGTTGGATGATCAGTGTTCCAGAGCCAGTGAGTCGTAACTCCAACATTGCAGCAATCAAGATTTTGCATTTCATGAGTTCCTTGGAAATTATTTCCTATCGGCCAACGTGGTGGGCTGTTCAAACATTCCATGTGGCGATATGGGTTTCTAGTTTCAGTGTAATGAATTTCCTTCAAACAGTAGTCCACTTCTCACCAGAACTCTGGGTCCCCAGTGTTGGCACATCCACTGCTGGTAGCATGAGCAAATGAATTTGTTCAAATTTCCATGCAGTTTCTTGCCTGGTTTCCCCAGTTTCCCAATTCTGGTCACCATGGTGGGGTGACCACACTCTTCCTTTTGCAGATGGGCTTGGGGCCATCCTTGGTGCCCATCCACCACCAAACACAGCTATGGATATCTGATGAGTGCCTGGATCTCATAGCTGAACGGAAGCAGGAGAAGCTGGTCAACTATGAACAATATTGGCAACTCAGTCAAGAGGTTTGCCAGAGATTGAAAGCAGAAAGGGAACCATACTGAAGCCAGGTGGCAGCCGAACTTGAGGAGGTGACATCCAGACTCAAGTACTGCACCCTGTACAGCACCCTGAAACAACTGAGTGGGAAGACCAAATCCACCAGCAACAACAACAAAAAAGTGGATGGGACATTTGTGCACTCACGTTGAGAATGCCTGAAATGTTGGAGAGAATTCTTTCAAGAGCATTACAACCATGACCCAACTCATGGACCAATGGCTGATCCGCCACCCATCGATCTCCCTGAGGCACCAATGACTGATGCAAAGGCAACAATCAAAGAGGTGAAATCAGCTATTAGAACACTGAGACGCGGCAAGGCACCAGGAGTACATCAGGTCACTGCCAAAGACATCAAGGCTGAAGGTGATATCCTGCTCCATGGACTCCATGCACTTATCAAGCTGCTATGGATTATGGAACAAATACCATCCACATGGAAGAAGGTCATCATTGTACCCATCCACAAGAAGGGAACAAAGGGAATGAAGGAACTACCATGGCATCAGCCTGCTGTCCATAATCCACAAAGTCTTTACGAACTATTAAGCTATTCAACTATTAAAAAAAGATCAATCAGATACCTACAGCACAGGATTAAAGAACATGTTTATTCCATTAAAAAGGGTGACAAAAATAATGCACCATACAAACATTCTAGATGCTGTAATAAATTTCTTTTTTCTATTCTTGAACAGGTTCCTCATGATATGAGAGATGGGAAATACAAAAATAGGTTAGAGGAGAAAAAGACACTTTGGCAGCTTAGGTCTGGAGCGGACAAGCACCCTGGTTTGAATGAAGTAATAAATATTAAGTGTTTTTAAAAAAAATACAAGGCTGAAAGTTAGGAAAGATTAATGTTGATTCAGCTTTCTAGTAATTATGTAAAGTTTCATTTTATATAGGGTTTCATTTTTTTTAATTAATCAATTAAATATTTAATTGTTTTTTAAATGTGATAGGTTTATTCGATACATTTAAGTGATATGGCTTTTTAGTGAATTCATTCTGAAAAAGTCACTTGTATGACGACAGTGGCTATTAAATCGTTATTATACTAAACTGAGGTTTTTTTTGTCTCTATACCTTACATTTTGGTGGTAATTTGTTTTTTTAGTGTTTTGTTTACCCACTATTGGCTGTGTTTGGTTTTATTCATCATGTAATAACTTCTAATATTTATATATGTGCACGTGCTTCAGCATGAATATGGTACACCTGCTACTGTCCATCCTGATATCACAACATCTTGCCATTGCTTATCTGAAATGTGCTTTCTGTTTGTTGATTAGTTTTAGAATAAACTTTAAGGGTGATATTCTATCATATACTGCATCTACGTTCTTTCATGCAAAGAATAAGATAGTATAGTGTCCCTAGTTTTCCACTATAGATCCATGTAACCCCTTCATGGCATGCTTCATCATGTTTCATCTATGTCCTTTTGAAAGGGCAACATGTTGAACTGGCCAAGGCTCTTGCCACCCCTATAGTGCCTTTTTTAGATGGTGTTCCAAAGACCAAATTACCACTGTAACAGCTATAAACAAATGCAATCTGAGGGCCATGCTGCTCAATGCTAGAAGTCAAAATGCACTCACTCGAAGCACTCCTTAAAATGGAGAGCATCGGCATTTGTGCTGTAACAGAGACCTGGTTCAAGGCAAAAGAAACCACCCCTGCACTACCAAGCTATAACTCATTCCACACCTTTCGGCCCCAGAACTTGGACCGAAGCTCCAAAGGCGGTGGTGTTTCTATATTCATAAAGGATGTACACACCTCCAGACTGGTAGCCCAACATAATGCATCAGAGATACTTCAGGTGTAGTTAACATCGGTAAGACAGCGATTCAGGTCGTAGCCTGCTATAGGTCCCCAACCATGTCCCAAGACTCACACTCCATGTTCCTTAGCACCCTGGAGAATATTAGGGTCCAACCTAACACTCTCATACTGGGTGACTTCAACTACCCCTCCATTAACTGGGAAAACTACTCATGTACCAATACACTTGCCCAATGTTTCCTGAATTCATTAATTCCAATGCCCTGGACTAGCTCGTTCTTTCCCCCACTAGAGGTAGCAACATCCTTGACCAAGTCATTACTAACATGGGCGACCATTGTTCTACACCAATAGTCAACTCCTCCCTGGTTAGATCCGGCCACAAACTAATCACCTTGGAAATCCACATCCCTCCCACCCCTCCTGCAAAGGTAACCATCATGAAAAACTTCTCCAA
>NC_056738.1:408930687-409020687 GCF_019279795.1 Protopterus annectens
CTTAAGCCCAGATTTGCTGACCTCCAATATCCTTCCTCCTACAGTGGCACACCCTCTGTGGTTGACATGTATCTTGTGTAGGCCACTCCTCGGTGTAGTACCGCTTCGCGTTTGCTCCATCCTTACGCCGGCGCCGGTTTTGCGATTCACTATTATCTGCCTCATTTGCATGGAATTGACTACTAATACATGGTTACGGCGCCGGACACCGCCACCACTCCTTGACAACCATTGCGCTGGGGTTGCAGCTTTACATACATACTATGGTGTGTGGTGGCTGTGCAGCTGATTTGTGTTCTACTGCTCTTTAGGACATTGTCATATTATTTCATTGCTTTACAACTTCTGTGCACATATCCCGGGGTCTGCTGTTCTTTCTACATACGTGCCATTTATGTCATTTTTACATTTTGTGCATATTTTCTTTGGACATTCTCGGTGCCTTTCCACATTGGCATATTGCACCTATATGATACCTGACTTTGACAGCCTTCCGTTACTCCTCCGGTATGTTTGGGTAAATGTAAACCGTTTTTGGTTTACATTGCCGCGTTCTTACGCTTACGCCTGCGCCACTTCGTGGATCGCTATTTGCCCTCATTTGCATGGTGCAATACCGCACACAGTGTGTTTTGCATACCTCGCCGGGCGGGACGGTCCGCGCCGGTAGTGCACGTGGAATTCATTCATACCTGAATCGCTAAGCAGCCATATTTGGCGTTATAACGCCGACGCTATGCTGGCACCTGGCGCAAGGTTCATGAATCCCGGGGACTGTTCTTAACACCTCCCCAGGCCAGACTACCTTGGCCCTTACACACTTACATTATTACCCCATATACTTCCAACAATGCAAATTTCCTACTGTCTTCTATCCCTTCTACCTTACTGGCACTTCTACTGTCGCTGCTTACCCACTGTCTTTTTTATTAAAGACAGTTAAACAGTATTATATTCAGTTAATATTTACACTTCCCACCTGTTATTATAAATATGAAAAAAAAATTACATTCTAAACTGTGATCCAATTAATTCCCTTAGCCCTCTTAACACTTAAGCACTGGTAGCTTTTATCTGTAGTCATTAAGTATTCAGATTGTATATTACTGAGAAATCACCACAACCATTTATATAATTGAAAATTGAAGGACAGTGTGCAGTTCCAGAAATTTAATGTCAGTTGCTTTATGACAATACAAGCAGAAGAAAATATTTTAGTTATCTATAGCAAATTTAAGTTAGACACTATGCTCTTTCATTGAGATATAATTAAGTTTTGTAATTTGCAAGAAATTGTTGTTTTTGATTCTACTATTATTTTTATGAGTCTTGCCACGCAAAATATAATTAATTAATTCTTGTCATCTATGAGAAATTAGTACTTTGATTCTACAATTCTTTTATAACTGACTCACCACAAGTCTCTATGTAGTATAATGATTACACTTATGTCAACACTGCAGAGATTGTGAATTGGAGGGCTTCATATTTCAGAGGTAAGGTATACACAATTAAAGAGTTGGGCTTGTTTAATATAGTTCCCAATTGAACAAAATTATTCTTTTTTTTTGTACTTCTTTTTGGTCCCCCACAACTGACCACCAGCTACTCCCAGGTCCTTTCCTCATCTGCCAAGTCTACTGGAACCACCTTAGCCCTCCTTGGGCTTATACCACCCCATATCCAGGGTTGGTGAGGAGACTGAGGAATCTGAGGTAGAGTCAGACTGCTGTGTCGTGTGTTTCCTCTAAATTCCCCATCCACACTGTGCATGGTCTGTAACACTCTGAGGGTGGGATGTGCAATGGGTATCAGAGCTGAATGGCCCATCACTTCTTCCAGGAGTTGATTTCAGCAGGATGGCCAACCCACACAAAGACAACACTGTGCCTTTGTTTCCCTAATCTCCACCATGGAAATTAGACAGAACATGTTGGCCTCACAAGTGTGCACCTTACTCTTCCCATTCAGGATGAGCATGTCCATCTTCCCTGCCTGTGCCATCAAATACCCAAGCTACTATTCAAACTCAGATCACCTGGGCTATCCTTCTATATTGCTGATGCAGGCTATGAACAAAAGTATTCTTAAAGGAATGCCAAATCTTTAGACGTGTAATTTGATTATTTATCTGCAAATTTTCTTCCATCAAATAAAATGTTCAAGTGCATATGGTTTTGATTTGATAACAATGCAAGCAATTTCTCAGCTAAAAATATTCTTAAACTTACTGTTTATAAAAGATGAAGAAAGCAGATTATTTACCTAATTTACATTATTTTTATGTTCTGGATTGTTTGTTTTTATTGCTGCTAAAAATGTGCCAAATAATCTCATTATCTACCATAAATTTCTTCTTCCTGGTTATTTATAAGAAGTGAAACTTATTTTTTTAGCTGATAATATCATTAGGCAATCAAGAACTGATTAAATCCAGTCAAGAGTAGCTTAAAGTGAAAAAAAAATAAAATAAAACAAAAGAGTACAAGTATTTTTCTGAATATTTCAGCTATATGAATATAATTAATTTGGTATATATAATACGCACAAGAGCTGATTAAATCCTATCAAGATTATTATAACTTTTTTTGTCTGAATATTTCAGCTGCAAGAATGTAAGTCCTTTGGTATGGATTATATCCAAAAGAGTGTTTATGCATTAAACGCAGTTAACTGCTAAAGTCTGTGCGTGCAGGTAATATGTTCTGGATAAAAATATTTGCAGTCTAGAAGAAAATATTTAAAGCTCCAGATCTGGAACGTTGAAGCTTCTTAAGTGATATGTCATTTACAAGTAAACATCATAGGAATGGGATATGGGAAAACACCATTCTATGTTTCCTCTATGTTCTCATGTTCTTGTACATTTATGTTCTGGAAGTAGCATGCTCTAAGAAGCCAATGGGTCTAGCTAGCATTAATTTTATGAATACATGCTTTTCGACAGTTTCTGCCATCCTGAAATAAGTAACATGTCTCAGATGGATGGAATAAACTATATAAGTGACTACATGGTAATATCAGCACCAGCACGTGTTCATTCAGTCATTCAAGCTGCTGCAGCATGAATTCACATTACAGCTACTGTTCATCGAACTCACTTAATTTATGCATATATTTGCACTTACCATCATGAAAGAAATTAAGATCTTGATAAGCTGTACAGTTCTATATCCATCCGTTTTCTATTCCCATTTTCATCCAAATCTCGATCTTGGGGAGCTAAAGCCTAACCTGGCAAGCAGAACCTAAACATCCGCCCACCCCAAAAAACTGTGCCACTGCATCATAAGGCGCACACACACATGCATACATACATCATGCACACACACACACACACACACACACACACACACACACACACACACACACACACACACACACACACACACACACACAAAA
Organism: Protopterus annectens; assembly: GCF_019279795.1. Classification (NCBI taxonomy): domain Eukaryota; kingdom Metazoa; phylum Chordata; order Ceratodontiformes; family Protopteridae; genus Protopterus; species Protopterus annectens. Next base: position 408,934,090 of record NC_056738.1, read on the forward strand.
ATCAAAGACTAATTTTGCCTTGCAGGCATGCCTATTGAATGTGACAAGGATCTAGAGACTCTAGTGGAGACCCACACAAACAAAGGCAGAACATCCGCACTCTGCATAGAAAGTACTACAACTATGACTCAGTCTGGGAGCCAAGGCACTGTAAGGAAACAATGCTGTAATGGGACCATGTTAGAAGCAGTCATCAATAGTCTTACAAATGGACTAATATATATTCTTAGTAATCCCTGAGCTAATTCAGTTGTCATACAATGGCTCTAACACTGATGTCACACATGGCTAATAAAAAGCCAAACTTATCTCTTTGAGAGACATGGGTCTGATAGGACAAAATATAGAACTGTACAGCTTATTGTGGGCTCGCCCCTTTTGATGAGCAATTACTCCATGCTCCTGTCTGGTTCCCTGGGAGGCTGTGTGTAGGATTCTGGGAACTGGGAGACCTGTCTGGACCTTTGGGTCCCAGTTCCAGGCAAAATTCCTGGTGAGACCTCTCAGGTAGGTTGGGGTGGCATCCAAGATCTCAGTGATGGTTATATCTGGTTAAGGGTGCCCTGTTTTCTTCCACCCTTCTGTAAGTTGTTGTGTCCTTCTTGCAAAAGTTCACTGATTCTCTGTAAAAGTATGTATTCCTCCTTGCTTGTTCATCTACTTATGACCCATTACATTACCCATATTTGTTTGAAGGATCCTTGCAGCAAATTTCTCTGGCTGGCTTTTGGTGTCAAATACAAGATACGGTCCTAACAATCTTCCAGGTGACCCAAGTTTAATCAGCATCTTGGACATCTGCAGGAGCCGACATGAGAAGATGAGCCTTATCTTCCCTGCCAGTCTTCAAAGTGGAGGGTTGAAATGACATGCTGGTATTAGCAGGCAACTTTTGTAGCCATGGTGGAGGCTGAAGTTCAGAACAGGCTTACAACTGGCTCTAGAGAGATAAAGGTGCAGGTTGCAAATGAATAGAAATGGGAGAAGGTGGTGTTAAGCAAGTTCTGTTAAGTGCAAGTCATGAATGTGCATGTAGGTAGATTCATGTTGGCTATATAATGAACAGCTGATAACTTGCAAGCTCCTCTGTCTCCACTGGTCATTCTACATGGTGTCAGAAGTGGGATGGCAACTAAATATCACCCCACTGTAACGAATTACTTATGTGCAAAAGGTAAATGGATAAACTTTGAAGGCATGTCAGATGTATTTCGCAGACCCACACTGCTGGCATTTGATGGCAATGTCATGGAGAACTGGCATGTGTTTGCACAAGAATATGATATTTTAATAGTGGCTGTACATTCAGAAAAAGATGCACACACACGAGCATTTATACTTCTCAATTTGGCAGGCTCAGAGGCTATCGAGCGAGAATGTTCTTTTGTATATGCACCTGCTGTTTGAGCAGGGGAAGGAGAACACTGCCATGTCATTGATCAGGCTGAGATCCACGAAGATCCAGAATGTTTAAAGCATAAATTTTGAGAACTGTGTAACCCCCAAATGAATATAATGATGGAAAGACATAGGCTCAATAAGATAAATAAAAAACCTGGTGAAACTATGGAAGCATATGTTACTGACTTAAGAAATAAAGGGAAGACATGTAGATTTGGTGTCTACAAGATGATTTAATAAAAGACCTCCTTGTATGCATCATTAACAATGACACTGTAAGAAAACTTTTACTACATGATAGAGAATTAATGTTATGCAAAGCTACTGAAATTTGCAGATACATGAACTGACAGAAAAACATACTAGTATGCTTGCCATATCTGTGGCTGTGAATGTTGACAGTGTGCAAAAAAAAAAAAACTAAGGCAATATGGCCTTATAAGTGTAAGTCAAAGAGCTGTGCCATACCAACTGTTATTGTTAACTGTCGCAATTGTGGTGGCAGTCATGAACCTAAACAAGAGAAGTGTTTAGCCTATGGTCAACACTGTCACAAATGCAAAAAGTGGAATCATTTCAAAAAGTTCTGTAGATTAGCACAGACTCATGATAACATTTCTCTAACAAAGGCAGTGGATCAAATTGAGACTGCAGTAGACCGTGACGGCAGTGATGAAACTTTTTATGTTTATGGTGTTTTTGTGGTCAGCATAAGAGTCAACATAGCAGACTCTCACTTGACAGCAAAAAGTGAAATATTTTGTTCCACACAAATTAATGGGAAGCCAGTAGAGCTTAAAGTAGACACTGGATCCAAATGTAACATTATATCAGAAAAAGCTTACACAAAAGTAAAAGCTGGAGAGAACCTCGACTCAACAAGGAGCACAAAACTAGTTGCTTATTATGTCAAAGAAATTCAGACAGATGGTACTGTAGTCCTTCCTTGCCATTCTGCAGGTAGCCTTTATGATTTACAGTTCTATATAGTTCAAAGAGATGTACAGTCATTACTAGGCCTATTAGACAACCTAAGAATGAATTTGATTTCACTCAATAAAGAAGTGCACTATTTGTATACAAACAATAATGACAGTTTTCCACAACATATGTTTGAAGAATATGTTGACGTCTTCAAAGATGAACTTGGTAAGCTTCCAGTTACATTTATTTATTTATTGGGATTTGATTACTGGGAAAGTCCACTGGGCCAACGTAAGCCCATTTTCGGTGGAGGCCCAGGGAGAAAAGCTCCAGATTATAATCAGACTGAGATAAAAACTTCCAAAAAATCCAGAAAATTACAAAATAAATGTACATGAAAATTATATAACGTAGAAAAAGGTGACAAGACATTAAATTATCAGCAGAATTAAACATAGTCAAAGTACAGGCAATCATACCATGACACAATACAAGCAAGACAGAATGGTTAAATATTGTGCAGGTTGTAAGCTCCAAGATAAGCATACAATTCAAGGTGTTACTTAGAATGAAGAATAAATCATATAAATATCTGTAGAAGTAGAATGAAAGCAGAAGAGAGGGAAAGAGAAGGAAAAGGTGCTAGGAAGTTGAGAAAAAGTGAGAGGTGGTATTAAGTAGTTACAGTTCATAGGATTTAGCAAGAAAACAAAAATATTGTAGCAGGAGTTAGAATATAAACAGATTAGGTTCAGTTAATATATTAAGTAATGGCAGAGGAAGGAACTGAACAGTTACACATCCAATTGGAGAGGAAATGATTGTGCAGTGCAGTTTTAAAGTTGCAAGGTCTTTGTTGTAAGCAGATGAATGAAGGTAGATGATTCCATTTTCTGACAATGTTCCAAGATTATAATAACTGGTCTGTAGGTAATTTAGGTTTATGAACTTGAAGAAGCTGCTATTGTTCAGATCGCAGAGGCCTAATGGGGTTATAAAGGGTGAGTAAGGAGTTAAGGGCAGGGCAGTCGTGTGGTTTATAAATAAGTTTATGACTAATTGTGAGTTGAAGGAGTAATAGGTAGTAGGGGAGTTCAAGCCATTGTAACTTTTTAGGGCAGTACAGTGGTGAGTAGAATGGCAACTGTTCTTAGCAAATTTAGCTATCTTGTTATAACATGTTTCTAATTTTGATCACAAGGAACACTGCAAGTTGGCTAATAAAGGTGCACCATAGGTTAGAGGGTAATAGGTAAGATAGTGCTAGTACTTGTTCAGTAGGGAGGGAGATGAACTTATTGTGTCTATAGAGCAACCCTAGCTTTTTATGGGTCTTACTTATATTATTTTGAATGTGCAGATCAAATTTGAGGTTTTCATCAATTATTACTCCTAACAATTTAGTGTGGGTTACTAGCTCAATTTTTGTAGAGTTAAGAGAGAATATGTAGAGGTCACCTTTATTGGTGGGAGAATTTCTCTTTGGTGTGAAGATTATAGATTTAGTTTTTTGGGGATTTAAAGAAAGGTGATTACTGTGAAGCCAAGTCTCCACAGTGGAAAATGCTGCCTGAGTGTTTTGCTGTAATAATGTTGTATTGGGTGCACAGCAGACTATGGTGGAGTCCTGCAGGATAGCTAGGTGGAGATTGTTGATAAAAATATTAAATGGAAGAGGGCCTAAAATTGAACCTTGGGGTACACCTGTAAGGTTGTGAAGGTAAGGGGAAATGGAATTTTGCCAATTAATAGCATGCTCTCTGTTGGAGATAGAGCTTTTCAACCAGTTAAGTGACTGGGGAGATAGTCCTATGCTTAAGAGCTGAGAAAGGAGGCTAGAGCGAGAAATGGTATCAAATGCTTTTGATATGTCTAAGGAAAGGGCAGATACAATGTGTCCTGAGTCCCGGGCTTTGTTGACCATGTCTAAGAAGGAGATTAGTGCAGTGGATGTACTGTGACCTGGACGGAAACCATGTTGTGTTGGGGAAAGGACTTTGTTTTTTAGAAGATAGCCTAAGAGTTATTTTTGCACACATTTTATTTTTCTAGGATTTTAGAGATGGGGGAAAGTATAGCAATGAGTCAGAAGTTGGAGATATCGGTTGATGGGCCACCTTTATGAAGAGGAAGGATGATTGCTTCTTTCCAAAGACAAGGGACATGGGATTCTTGAATCGATATGTTAATCAGAATGCTAATGGGAAAGGCCACTGCATCGGCAGCAATTTTAAAAAACTTGGCAGGAATTTTATTGGCTGAATTTGAGCAGGGTTTTAATTTCAAAAGCAGTTTTTTTGATGAATGTGGTGGGGATGGGAGAGATGTTGTGCATTTAGGAGGGGGGTGTTGATGCTTGGAGTTGCATGATCCAAGGTATGTGAGGTATTATGGAAGTTCTGAGGAAAGGAATGTTGCAGGGGAGAATGAGAAGAGGAGGTGGTAGGAATCATATTATTTGGGAGAGGTAAAGAAAAAGTAGCAGTAATGTCAGCAATGGTGCCAATAAAGTAGGAGTTAAAGATGCTGGTCAGGGATTGGGTTTGCTGCCAGGGTTTAAGAGATTATTGATGGAAGACCAGAACATTGTGGATATTTTTTCTGTTTGTTTGCTGGTTGCAGAAGTACTGCTGTTTGTCTTTAGAGATTAGTTTTTTAGCTTGGTTTTGGAGCTGTTTGAAATGAATGAGGTTGGATGGATTATTAGATTTAAGCCAGAGTTTCCATATTTTGTCCCTATTAGTCATAATTTCTTTGGTAGCTTTTGTTAACCAGGGGGCATATTTGATTTTGCTTCTTTTGGTTCTGGTAGGAGCTAGACTACCCAAGACATTTAGCAAGGTGTTATTAAAATAAAGTAGATCATCCTCTAATGGAAGAGTTTTAAAACTATTCCAGTTAAAGCTTTTCAGGATGCTAATAAATGCATGGGGTTGAATTTTGAAAGGTTTTGGACATGTTTAATATTATGGACTTCAGAGATGGATTAATAGGCGCATATAGCATAGGCCAGGAGATGGTCATTAATGGAGGTGGACATGGTGCTGGAAGCTATGTATTTGGAGGGGTCTGAGACTAAAATCCAGTCTAAGATGGACCCTTCATTGGTTTTGTTATTCTACCTAGTAGGGGTAGAGATAAGTTGGGTGAAGTGAAACAAATGTATGCTGGAGGGTGTTTGTTTGGAGTAAATGATAGCCCAATCGATATTCATGTTACCAAGAGTAATTGCTTCATTTTTTTTATAGTATAAGAAATTTAGGAAAGGATATCTTCTAAAACTGTTATTTCCAGGGGGGTGTATAGGACAATAATACAATGTTTTTAGCGTGACTGATTTCCAAAAAGGAAATCAGAATTTCAGTGTTTTGGAATTGAGGGATAGATTATTTAAATGGTGAGATGTTGAAGGTATTGGGGTAGATGATGGCAACACCACCTCCTTTTTTATTATGCCTATCTGCTCTAATTACACTAAAGTTTGGTGGGAGAAATTCTGAGTCTTGTATGGAGAGTTTAACAAGGTTTCTGTAGCATCTAAGATATTTATTTTGTTCTGAGAGAGCCAGGTATGCAACTCAAAAGCTTTATTGCAGATACTTTGAAAATTTAGAGTAGTTATGTGAAGTGTTTTGGAACATTTATGGGAGTTACCATTTGAGGAGAAGAAAGTGGTGGAGGGCCCAGGGTTAGGGTGGATGTCTCCAGAACAGATGAGGGAAGAAAGGGTATGGGAAAGATAGTGTACAATATGTGATAGTTTAGAGATGAAATAGTGTGGAAAGGAGTAATGAGAGTTGGGTATATAATGTAAGGAATAGTTTGTGGAGAGAATATGTGTTTCTGCATAAAGACGATAATTTGTATGATATAGGCTAGGGCTAATATTTGAATAGGAATTCCGCAGGGAAAATGTAAAGCTAGTTACATGGTTTGTTTTGGGAGGTAAGGAACACAGGTTTAATGATGTTGCATGTATAAGAAAAAAAAAGCATTACAAAGAGAGGGAATACGAGTAATGCTTGTGAAAAGAGGGGAGACATTTTGAGAGAGTGCTGTGAGGGTAGGAAGTGAATATTGTTAGGAAGGTAGTGTGGAGGAGGAAGTGGAGGAGGGTGATTGACTGATGAACATGGGGGAGTAACTAAGAGAGTATAAATGTAATAAAAGAGAGGGTGTATGGGAATGGAGGTAGGGTAGGGGAGCAGAGTGAGCCCGGGTATAGCGAGGGTGAATGGAGTGGGTTGAACCCACCTTGGACACAGCGAAAACAAATACAATCTAAAAGCAGGTAAAAAAAGTCATGGGAGCTAATGTCTACAGTAATAGCTTTGACTGTGAAAGTCCGGCTAGTTGTTACACCTAAGATATTGAAGCACAGTTCAGCAGTTATACAGTTTATGAACTGCAGATAATAAGAGAAACAACCGCTGTGTAATTAAACCAAAAGAAGAAACCAAACTGCAAAACTAGGAAAGCCCAAGTGGTTTAGGGAGCAGAAAACAATTAAAGCAATGTTAACAGCTGTTGTTCCAGTGTTGTGCATGCCAACACTGCCTAAAGAAGTATTACACAGGTACAGAATAGGTAATATTGTAGCACCTACACTTTAATTACACAGTAGAGCACTTTTCTGGATGAAAGATTTAGAGGTACATTGTGTTTTTGTTTACTGTAATTTTCTGTATCTGTGAGATGATCCCTTAGCCACAAAATCAAGTAGGAAATTACAGCACAGGAGTGGAGTTGAGTGAAACTTTAATTACACAGTAGAGCATTTTTCTGGATGAAAGATTTACATATTCTATGAAGCTGAATCACGAAATACACCAAGCTGTTAGACCTGCATGCAAAATCCTGGTAGCAATGCAAAGTAAAGTAAAAGCAGAATTAGACATAATGGTGCATTTGGGTGTTCTTACTCCTTTGGCAGAGCCTACTGAATGGGTATCACCAATGGTGGCAGCCCACAAAAAAGCTCAGATGACATTCAGATATGCATTGATCCTAAAGGCTAAAATAAACCCCTTAAATGTCCTCATCATCTAATGTGCACAGTAGAGGAGGTAGCAGCACTGATGCCAAATTTGACTGTTTTCTCAGTTTTAGATGCCAATAACTCCTTTTGGCAAATTTTGCTGGATTATAAATCTTTTTTAACAACATTCAGCACATCATTTGGGAGATACAGGTTTTTAAGAATGCCATTTTGAATCAGTTCCACCAGTGAAGTATTTCAGCAAGCCATGGAGCAGATATTTGCTGGATATCCTTGTGCCATCACTGTGGATGTCATTATTGTTGGAGGCAGTGGAGAGAACGAACATAACAAAAATCTCAGGAAAGTTCTAGACCATACACATGAGGTCAGCCTCAAGCTAAATCTTTTAAAATGTAAATTCAGACTGAAAGAAGGCAACTATGTTGGTTACATGTTGACAAGTTCAGGGCTACAGCCAGATCCATCAAAGATAACAGCAATCAATGAAATGTCAGTCCCAGAGAATGTTAAATCTTTACAGCATCTTCTGGGTATGATTATTTGGGAAAATTCATCCCGAACTTCAGTGAACTTTCTGCACCATTCTGTGAGATGATACATAAAGATATAAAAGGTTTGTGGTTTGAGCAGCACAAAGAGGTGTTTAATACTTTAAAAAAGAGAATTTACCAGTCCACCCACACTGAGATACTATGATGTCCATAAGCCTGTGACACTCGTAGGGCATTCCAATTGCATAAGCATCCCATACATGACTCAAACAGAGATGCACTATGCCCAAATAGAAAAATAACTTCTTGCTGTTGTGTTTGCACATTCCAAATTCAATGACTATATATATAAAGTACAACAGACAAAAGGAGAAAGCACCAGATTCCAAACAAAAAAAAAAGTTATTAGACAAGCACCAGACTCCACGCTTTGATATTATAAAATGCTCCTTTAATGCAAGGACTCCACACGAAGTAAAACCCCAAAGAAAAAAATGACAAGACAGAAAAAAATAGCGTAAAGCGCTTTTTGTCCAGATATTATCCAGACTACATCAGACAATTAATGGCATTCAAACCTCAGTTTAAAAACCCCTCGTCATATAATGTGAGCCTATCACATCTTCTCAGCATTTCCACCAACAGTTAAGGTGTATATACCGTGTGAAAAAACACAACCAGTTGAGTAACCTAACATCTTATTTCAGTTTATAAAACATATGTTAAAGTAAGTAGACTACGTACAAGTAAGCTGCGCAAGATCATATTGGGAAGCTGCTAAAATCTAAATATAACTATTACTCCTTACAAATGTAAAAAATACATATTTTCTGTGTACAAGTAACCATCATTAAGATTATGTACATAATATTATATTATCTAAAAATTGTATTAAAATTGTATTCATAATCACACAGTTCATACTGAGTTGACTCAGAAAACACCAGTCACACTTGTACTGAGAGATAATATTAGAAAATATTAAATAAAACATACCACTAAATATAAAAAATAATACTGTATATGTACTAAAAACACTTAATACTAAATGTTAAAAATCCTAACAATGTTACTATTCTTCAGCGTCTAATAAAACATGTATATTGTATTACCACCACTAATCAACACCTGAAATGAACATGACTTAAAACCTCACAATTATAGAGTTCACCTATGTAAACTCTTTAATTTCAAAATACACAAAATAGAACATGTTTCATTAAGTCCTGGTTGACTGCAAGCATCCAATCGGAGTTCCCAGTTAAGTTCACTTCTTTCCAATAAAAGTTTGATCAAACTGTCCTCCATATATCTATTGTTCTCCTGTTGAGTTATATGTGAAATAACTTTAAACTTAAAAACGTGGTCTGTATTAGTGTCACAATGTCTAGCCAAGGCGTTATCTAATTTTTTCTTTTTAATAGCGTAGATGTGCTCATAGATCCTATCCCGCAATCGACGGTCGGTTTTACCGACATAGAAAGCTGGGCACTGTTGGCATTGGGCTAGATACATCACTGATCTAGTATTACAGTTATATTTGTCTTTAATATAAAACGTCTCATTTCTTATGTTAAAACGGTTCCCAGTATCTATGCACCTACAGAACTTACAAACATTGCACCTATATGTGCCTGCATTATTCTTAATTGGTCTGTATGATGTTTCTAAGAGGCTTTTTAAATTTAAACCTCGCCTAAACGTAATAGTAGGAAACTCCCCTATTCTGTTAAACAACTCTTTATCCATTGACAAAAAGTACCAATATTTCCTTACTATTTCTTGAATGTCTGTAGCTGCAGGACTGTATGTTAATATAAAAGAAAGGGAAAAACTGTTACTAGTATTTAAAGAATGATCTGTCCCCTTAGTAGTCCTGTTTGTTTCCTGTACTGTGTACAGTTTGTCTGTTGTCATATTACTTGTTAATACAACATTTAGTTTATCCAAGATGGGTTTATACACTCCTATGCTTCTCTTCACCTTCACTTCGTGGAAGATATTTGACAAGAACTTGTTGGGATAACCTCTATGTGTAATCATCTGATACAATTTGTCACATTCTTCACTAAAGTCCTCTTCCTTACTTATCATTCTTGCAGCTCGCACTAGTTGTCCCTTCACTACTGATTTTTTTCTGGTGAGGGGGGTGCGAGCTAGAAAACTGTAAGAATGAGTTGGAATAAGAACTTTTCCTATAAATTTTCGCAGTATATCTGCGTTCTTCTATGTTCTTGTGTAATTCCATGTCCAAATAGTGGATCTTATGTTCCTGGAAGTTCTTAGTGAACTTCAAGAAGGTCTCTGTGCTATTAAAAAAAGTCTACTAAATTGTCAGCTGTAGTACCATTCCCATCAACTAATAAGAAAATATCATCCAGGAACCTTGTGTAAAAAACTATTTTTTCTTTCCAAGGACTAGTGAAAACGAAGTTTGTTTCCCAATATGTCATCACCAAATTAGAGAAGCTTGCCCCACATCGGGACCTCATAGCAACTCCTATTTTTTGGAGGAACAATCTATTGTCAAAGGAAATATAATTATTTTTCAAAATGATGTCCAATAATTCCTCTGTAAATCTAAGGTCGTTCTCAGTTGCTCCTTTATTCCTCATGGATTCTATAACCCATTCTATACCTAAATCTTGGGGTATAGATGAATATAAATCACACACATCAACTGTAAGGAAATTTAGTTCTTCTCTAAATGTGAGTAAATTAATCTGCTCTAGAAAGGACCATGAGTCTTTGCAGATCTGTTTTTCTTCACTCACATATTTTTTAAGTATTAGGTCCACTACCTTCGCACAAGGGTATGTGATAGACTGTCTAGCATCCACCAATGCTCTCATTGGTGGGTCAGTTGTCCCTTTGTGAATTTTGGGGACACCAAATACTTGTGGTAATTTAGGAGATAGCTTAGTTAGATAATGGTTTAAGTGCACATCTATTAAACCATCAATAAATAAATAATTGATGTACATTCTAATTCTGTTATATGCTATGTTTAACTGGTTAACACTAACTTCTTCGTATGTGTCCTTTTCTAATACTTGTGACAATTTCCTAATATAGTGTTCTTTGTTCATGACCACTAAGCCTCCTCCTTTATCCGGTTTCATAAACCGGATGGGTAGACTACGGAAAGATGTCAGTAGATGTCTTTCGTCCATGGATATATTTTCATGTTTTACATGCCTCTTGTTGTTTAACAAAGCTTGTCTGAACTCATGTTCACATAGGAATTCAAACATACTTATTACAGGGTTAGGTGGTGGGTTAAATGTATTAGTAACTCTCAGTTCGTTGTTGCTATATGAAGAATTCCCCATCAACACAGTTAGGTTCAACTTACGTATGAACAGTTTAAAATCAATTAAAACCTCTGCTAGATTGCACTTATTTGTGGGAACAAAAGTTAAACGTTTTGCGAACAGTTCAACCAACACTTTATCAATAGAAATTTCAGTATAATTATAAATTCAAAATTCTCCATCAGCATTAAAAGTCAAATTACATGGTGGAAAGTCAGCTGTACTTGACACTATCATGGGTTCTTCTTGTTGCTGCGTGTGTTGCAGGTTTTTTGGGGGAAGGTATGGGTTGGAGTTCCATTTGTTCCCCCTCCCCCTCTGTAGTTTTTTTGTTGTTGTTGTTGCTGCTGCCAATGATGTTGACTTTGTTGTTGAGGGGGAACTTCAAATTGGTAAGTCTGACCCCTCCTGTTATCCATGTTCTGTATATCACCTAAATCAACACTTGCATTAATGTAGTATTCACTACTATTCCTACTCTCTGCATAGTTTGAATTAAGTCCAGAACTAAGAGGTATTTGTTGGTCCGGTCTAATATCAGGTCTCTGTGAAGGTAATTGGTCAGTTCTGTTCTGAAATAGTGTAACTTGTGAGGTTGGGGGTCTAGGATATGCAGTACCCTCTGCATATGCTTTTAAGTCTCTCTGCAATTTCTTAAGTTTAGTGTTTTTAAACCTATCGAATTGCTGGGCTATGCTAGCGAAAGTATGATTATAATCGTATTGATAACGATTAAACACTGTATCTGCTTTAATGTCCTTTTCCAGGGCTAAGGTTTCGATAGCCAACTTGTTAATCATGATTTGGTAATGTTTGGACATACATACATAACCCCATAGTGCCTTTTTTAGGCAAGGCTCAAAAGACAAACCCACCTCCATAGGTATCACAAGGGATAAGAAACTAAGAGTAATGCTACTCAACGCCAGAAGTCTAAACCTCAAGATGCACGCACTCAAAACTCTCCTTAGCATGGAGAACATCGATATCTGTGCAGTAACAGAAACCTGGTTCAGGGCTCCCGAGAGCACCCCAGCACTACCAGGTTATACCTCATACCATGTTTTTCGGCCCCAAAACTTGGACCAAACCACAAAAGGAGGGGGATTATCGATATTCATCAAAGATACCCACACTTCCAGGTTGGTGGCAAAGCACGAAGCATCAGAGACTATCCATGTGCAACTAACAGTGGGTAAAACTGCCTTCCAGTTTATAGCCTGCTACAGACCACCCTCCCAAACCCAGGAACCCCACTCGGCCTTCCTGAGAACACTGGAAAATATGAAGGTCTCTCCAAACACCATTATATTGGGCGACTTCAACTACCCAAACATAGACTGGGAGCATTACTCTAGCTCTAACACCCTAGCCCAAAGATTCCTAGAATTTATAAACTCAAATGCTATGGAACAACTTGTTACCACTCCCACAAGAGGGGAAAACATACTTGACCTGATCATCACCAACATGGGGACTCTATGCTCCAGACCAGAAGTGTATCCCTCACTGGTAAGATCAGACCATAAACTAATCTCACTGGATATTCACATCCCGACCCCACCCCCTGCCCAGAAAACCACAGTGAAAAACTTCTCTAAAGCAAATTTCACACTCCTCAAAACCGAGGTGGAATCCTTCAAAGCCCCCGGGCCTGTGGAAAATACAGCCCAGACAGTAGAATCCTTTATAAACGCATTCTATGAACACCTTCAGGAATGTATGGCTCATGCGATCCCAAATAAAACCAAGACCCAATCCTCCAAAGGCAGACGTCCTGTCTGGTGGACCCCAGCCATAAACAAACTATACAATAGAAGGAGGAAGCTACTAAATGATAGAGCAAAATCCCAAAAAGGGAAGGCATCACTGATCAGTATTAGCAAAAAACTACGGGCACTCATAAAATTGTCTAAGGCCAGCTTCGAGAGAAAAATTGCACAGGACACTAAGGATAATCACAAGGCTTTCTTTAGTTATGTTAGGACCTGGGTGGTAATTCCCAAATATGCTCAGAATTAGTCCAAAATGACAAAAAATACACCAAACCCACAGACATTGCCAACATCCTAGCTGACAGGTTCAGCGCAAACTTCTCCCCCCCTCCCCACCAAAAGGGCAAATATCTATCCCAGCAGAGTGCTGCCCCCCCCCTGACATCTCAGATGCTCAGGTAAGAGCCGCCCTCTCCAAAGCAAAAAACACAGCATCAATGGGACCAGACGGTGTCCCGGGCTGCGTCCTACATGAAGTCCAAGAAGAGCTAAACCCAAACATAAAACTACTATTCAGTCTCAGCCTTACTACAGGATATGTGCCCAAAGAGTGGCATACAGCAACAGTGGTCCCTCTCCATAAAGGTGGTGCCTCAACGGATCCTGGAAACTATCGCCTCATAAGCCTGACTAGCTTGGTCTGCAAAGCTATGGAAAGGATCCTCATGGACTTCATAAATAAAGATATTGGGGACCTACAGACACTGGATCCTACCCAGTTCGGCTTTGTTAAGGGCAGATCCTGCCTCTTAAACCTGGTTAATTTTTTTGAAACAGTCACCAAGGCCATTGACGAGGGGAAGGTGGTCCACACAGCCTACCTGGACCTCGCAAAAGCCTTCGATACAATACCCCACTCGGGCATTATAGATAAGCTCACCAGCTTAAATATAAACCCCTATGTCACTAGATGGATTGCAAACTGGCTCAAGGACAGAACCCACATGGTTAGAATTGCTGGAGCCATGTCAGACTCCAAACCAGTTACAAGTGGTGTCCCACAAGGCTCAGTCCTGGGACCTCGTCTGTTCGGTATATATTTCTCGGAGGTACAGGCCAACACGGAAGGACTGTGGCTGACCAAGTTCGCAGATGACTGCAAACTGGGCGCCATAATCGACTCTCCAGCCGACACAAGCATCCTCCAAAAGGGCCTCATAGAAACAGACAACTGGTGCCAGAGCCATGGCCTCAAGCTAAATGCCAAAAAGTGTATAGTCATCCCCTTTGGCAAAAACAAAGTGCCCACAAATTACCACATAGGTGGTAATCCATTAAGTACAGAAGAAGTAATTAGGGACCTGTTGATAGCAATCTCTCATTTGACAACCACGTGGCCAAAGTGGTTAGAAAAACATTTTATATAGCCCACCTAATCATGAAGGGATTCACATCTAGATCAGGGGAGGTCATCGTGCCTCTTTACTCATCCCTCATCAGGCCCATAATTGAGTACAATGCCCCTTTTGGGATGTACCTTACCAGACACCTGCAGCAACTGGAAAGACCCCAAAAGTACCTCAACAAGAGGATCAAAGGGCTCAAACAGATGCCATATGCTGCCCGGTTAAAGAAACTCCAGCTCTACTCAGTGGCATACCGCCTGTTCAGAGGCGATCTGTGCCTGACGTATAAAGCCATGTCCAACCCGGAATTAATGGACATGCTGCACCTCAGAAAATCCAAATCCCATCGAGCTACGCGCTCGAGAGACTTGAACCTCAGCACTGAAATAAATAGGACATGCTGGAGGGACAGATTCATAACCCAGAGGCTCCCTTCACTCTGGAATAAAATCCCAGTCCAGGTTAGGCAGAGTCCCTCATTGACTCTCTTCAAGAGGAATCTTGATGAGTGGATGGGAGATCATAGGTTTACCCCGGGTATCACTTCTGTGTCACTGTTAGACAGAGGCACAGTATACTAACCTCGAAAAAGGGCATAGCAAAATAAATTTAAAATGGGTGGCGAAAGCCAAACACATTCTGGCTAGGCTTATAAATGCCCTAGGGCAGATTGCCTAGTATGAACCTATAAACATCTTAGCAAGCCCAAACCTTGGTTATTAAAAAGTTCTACCAAGTCTTTGTGGAAATCAGACCCTTCGACCAAGCCTGTTGAATATGAGCAATACCTAAGCTCCTTCGGTACAATTTTTTCTTTGATACATTTATTAAAGTAGTTCAGTTCTAACTGCAAATTTTTAATCCTTAAAAGTTTACTGTCAAACGACTTTAACTTTTCAGTGATATTAGCATTATCCTGGTTAAATGTATCAATGTTGTTACTTGCCTGTTGGTTTTCTAAGTTCAATTCGTCACTCAACCAGTTAGTAATTTCATTTGGTACAGTTAGTCCTGGTATGGTGGTATCGTTGTTATTAACTGGCATCCAACTCTCACTTGTAACATCTTGTTCTACAATTGTATTTCCTTCCTGTAAATTACTATTACGATGTTGGCTAGTTCCCGAAGGCTGAATGTGTTGGACATTAGACGCTGAAGAAATCACATTAATCCAAGATTGACTGGAATGTACATTAGTTACCAAGTCGACCCTTGCTGAAAGGCATTCCAACCACTTGTTCAGCAATTTAAGCAGTTGGATCAAATTACCCCTCTCTGCCACGTCACTATGCGAGGAAGTGTCCATACTCATTGTGTAGGTGTCTGTGCCTGTTAAACGAACTACAACAGATGAAAGGAGAAAGCACCGGATTCCAAACAAACAAAAAGTTATTACTTTGGAGTTTTACTTCACGTGGAGTCCTTGCATTAAAGGAGCATTTTATAATATCAGAGTGTGGAGTCTGGTGCTTGTCTAATAACTATATATATGAATGCCAATCCAGACTGAAACAGATCACCAACCACTGGTAATGATTTTGAACAAGCTGATCAATGCAGCCCAAGCCTGATTGCAACGCATGAGGTTAAAACTGCAAAAGTACAACTTTACTATTGTCTACACGAAAGGTAAACATATGTATCTTGCTGATGACTTGTCATGCACCCCCAGAATGACAACAGAACAACGCAAAAGTGAGACAGCTGATTTTGAAGTCATGGAAATCAAGCACATTTCATCATCATGGCTTGATGAGTTAAGAAATCACACTGCTAAAGACCCAGTTCTTCAAAAACTAGTAATATCATTAACCAGGGCTGGCCAAACCATCAAACAAGTTTGCCACTTGAAATTCAGCAGTATTACCCATTCATGGATGAGCTCCTAGTGAAAGATGGTATCATTATGAAAGGCCCAAAAGTAGTAGTTCCTAAGTAACTGCAAAAGGACTATGTACAAATTCTGGCTCTCCGTGTCCAAAGATATTGAAAGAGAGACATTTTCATGTTCAGTTTGCAACAGTAACAAACTGCATCAACAAAACAAACCTCTTCACCTCCACTCAATCCTTGATTTACCATGGCTAACAATAGCAGTAGATATTTTCGAATTAAATGGTCACATTACCTGGTCCTAATTGATTCCTACTCCAGATGGTTTGAAGTTGACTTACTCCTTGATTTGACATCTGGCACAGTAATTACAAAACTAAAAAGGCACTTTTCAGTCTATGGCAGCCCACATAAGGTAATTTCGGATAATGGTGCACAATTCACTAGTCACCAGTTTAAAGACTTTGCCACATCTTAGGACTTTATTCATGTAACCAGCAGTCCTGAATACCCACAAGTTATCGGTCTAGCTGAGCATGCAGTTCACAGTGCAAAGCACTTAATGGAAAAGTCCGAAAGAGATAGAACAGATGTATTCCTCGATTTACTAAACCTTCGAAACAGTCCTCGTGATCAAACACTTGGCTCACCAGCTCAAAGACTGATGTCAAAATAATCACGAACGACTCTTCCAATTAGCAAACAGCTGTTAGTGCCTACCTCAAAGAGAAATAAGGTAGTCAAAGCTCAACTATCAAAAAAGGGTCGCTCACAGAAGTTATGCTATGACAAAACCAGTAGACCCTCTTCGACCACTGTTGCAAGGTGAAGTTCAAATGCAGACTTCAATGAGTCATGATCGTGTAGCTATTGTGAAGGACATCTGTGCTGAACCAAGGTCCTATATAATTCAGTCCAAAGGAGTAGACTACAAGAGAAATCACAGACATGTTTTGCCTGTTCCAGAGCCAAAACCAAAACAGACTGAGTGTACTGGTGATTCCAATTCCTTGAATAAATTGCCAACCAATCAACATCTAGAAGACAGACCACCTTATTCAAATGGTTCTGCAATACAAAGTAATGTTTCAGTACTGAATAAATCTCTAAAGACATTCCCCGTTTCTAATTCAAATCAAATATGATGTTTAATTCTAGAATGTGTTAAAAGAAAAGATTAAAGTAAATTTGTTCATGCACTTGAAATCAAGAACAAATTTAAAGATAGTGTGTGGAACAGTAATTGTTTGTACCTTGACAGCTACTGTAGTTTAAGGAAGCACTTGGGGGTGGGCAGTGTTAAGCAAGTTTTGTTATGTACAAGTCATGAATGAGCATGCAGGTGGACTAAAGTTGGCTGTAGAATAAACTGCTGATAACTTGCAATCTGTCTCCACTGGTCATTCTACAGAAACATCTCATTGACAATTTAAAATCTCATTGAAAATATACCTGTCAAAAAAATGGTCTGGCACTTGTAACATTCCCACTACCATCCCACTTCTTATTCTGGTCTCATCACATCTATACTTTAAAATTCTAGTGATATTATAACTATCAGTAAGACATAATCATGCTCTTGTACTAACACAATCACGGTGTCCCTCTTTATGCTTCCATATCAAATAAGTAAAATAAAATCTGCACACTTTGTTTCCTGTTTATAGATTTCAAATGAGGGTGATATTTTACTTGACTGACTCACCTGGAGTTTGCTGCAGGAGTGGGTGTAGCACGGATGACTGACGAGTGAACATGCATATGAAATGAGGCATGATTGACATGCCATTCATTTTAGCCAGTGAACAAACAACCTTTTCTCAAATTCTTGATAATGGAGACAGAAGGGAAACTGTATGATAATTACTCATTTATAACTCTTCCTTCCTTTATAATATGGAACTAAAGTAGTAAACTTTCAATCCATTATAAAGGAATTTTCCAAAATAGATGTTTCTAAGTGGTTAAACTTAAAAGTTTATGCTAGCTTTTAACATACATACACCAAGGTCACCACCACTGACCTTTAGACATGTATTACTTTTGAACAACAGTTTCCATAATATGTGCAGAATTTTCTCGACAAAACCACAGTTGTATGTTATCTTAAGAAGGTTGGAATTGATTCTAATAGAAATACATATTAAACTCCTGAGATATTTCACTTATATCTGTTTCAACAGCTTTACTTTCATCATGTCATGAACCACATGCTCTTTAGTTTTGTACCGTATTCTAATAACTTCTAAGTGCGGCATTACCCATGGTATTTTTTGGATATTTTTTTTATATATTTATATATATATATATATATATATATATATATATTTTTTTTTTTTTTTATGAATGAGTTTAGTAATCCACTGATGTAAACAAAAGTAAGACAGCTGCTCCAATGTATCAATGTAAAGGTCAAGCCAATTACTATTAAAATTACCAGACAGTGCTCATAAAGACCAGGCATTTGTCTAAACTTACTGAAATAAATTGGTCCTCCAAGAAAGACATGCTGAGTAGACAAAACAAATGAATGTTGACCCACATATCCTAATTTAGCATTTAACATTCTGTGATACGAAAAAGTTCAGGAAAAGTACATTTCACCTCAGTAAGTCATCATCACAAAAAATATTAGGGCGATATTTTACTTTACTGGCTCACCAGATGCGCAGTAGCAAGCACCGCCCAAACACCGCCCGCAGTGTTTGATGTCATGGTCAAGCATTGAATATTCAAGCGTACTGTCTGCAACAGTAAAATATTTATTATGTATTGTAATTACGCGCAAAACTCCAGTGAAGTAAAATATCGCTGAATATGCACTGATGATAAAAAAACTGCACACTGAAGAATTGTTACTTTTCTTCAACTTCAGACCAACCATTTAAGCATCTTGGACCCTGGGACATAGACAAACAAATGTGTAACAAATGTGCAAAAATGGGAAAAGGGGTTTTGGCTGGTGAGATGTATGAATCACAAAAACTACAAGCAGTATATCAGGAGCTTCAACGCCCAGGACAACTGCTGATGCAAACATTTTTTTGTGATGATGATTTACTGAGGTGAAATGTAGTTTTCCTGAACTTTTTCATGTCACAAAATCTTAAATTAGGATATGTGGGCCAACATTCATTTGTGTTGACTATTCAGCATGTGTTTCTTGGAGGATAAATGTGTTTTAGTAAGTTTAGACAACTGCCAGGTCTTTATGAGCACTGTCTGGTAATTTTAGTAGTAATTGGCTTGACCTTTACATTGATACACTGGAGCAGCTGTCTTACTTATGTTTACATCAGTGGATTACTAAACTCATTAATAAATATATATAAATATAAAATATAATAAATATACATATAAAAAATATGCAAAAAATACCAAGCAAATAAATGCCGCACTTAGAAGTTATTAGAATACTGTACAGAACTAAAGAGCATGTGGTTCATAACATGACATGATGAATGATGAAAGTAAAGCTGTTGAAACAGATATAAGTGAAATATTTCAGGAGTTTAATATGTATTTCTGTTAGAATCAATTCCAACCTTCTTAAGATAACATACAATGACTGTGGTTCTGTCGAGAAAATTCTGCACAAATTATGAAAGCTGTTGTTCAAAAAGTAATACATGTCTAAAGGTCAGTGGTGGTGACCTTGATGTATGCATGTTAAAGGTTCGCATAACGTTTTAAGTTTAACCACTTAGAAACATCTATTTTGGAAACTCCCTTTATAATAGATTGAAAGTTCTTTAGTTTCCATATTATAAAGGAAGGAAGATGAGTAATTATCCTACAGTTTCTCTTCTGTCTCCATTATCAAGAATCTGAGAAAAGGTTGCTTGGCTGGCTCATATGAATGGATGTCAATCATACCTCATTTCATATGCAGGTTCGCTCGTCAATCATCCGCGCCGCGCCCACTCTTGCGCGAAACTCCGGGCGAGCCAGTCAAATAAAATATCGCCGCACTTTGCCCAGTCTTCGTAAAAGTTTTGTTGTTGTCATAAACCAGTGAGCCAAAATGTTGTTTCACATTTAATGGTCCAGAAAATGCAGTTTGTTGCACAACATGTTGTTCTACTACCTTTTCAAGTGTATTAATAGCAATATTTAAAAATCGTCCAATTCTGGAATTTGCATTAATTTACATACTCGCGTATAACTAGCTTAATTCATTGCGAGGGAAAGCAAGAATCCTACTACTTAGTAGATGCCAGAAAATGAAGCTCTGGCTCTTTTTATTTCTTATTAATGTACTTATTTATTTCACACAACCAATGAGATTATAACCAGCGTACAAAAATAGGTAATGACTTTCCTACAAACAATAACAATCCCTCGACGCAGTAAAGCAGAACTCTACGAAGACTATTGTGATATCCGGAAATCATGCAAAGATTCCCTATAGCACACGTACGACCCTAAAAAGCTCCGCCTTCTTCAACTTCCTATTGGATTATTTTATATTTACTTTTATATGATTGGCAAGTCATTCCACTAATTTTTAGATTGGCTACGCCAATACGATAACAGGTGGTCATACAGTGGCGTGGACAGCGGACGTCACGAATCTCTGCCTTTTTTAGCCATTAGAAATTTAAAGGCATATGTGATTTAACTTCACTGTAGGAGTTCCAGAAAAGAGCGGTGTTTGCCAATATTCCGTGAAGTCTGTGACAGGTATCAACTAAACTGATAATTTTCTTATAGTATAAAAACAGGTATTTTGAATAGAAAGAGCTGGCCTTTGTCTGTTATTAGTTTGCAACAGAAAAATGCATATTCTGTGTACCTGCTGGCTACTGCATGTAATTGAGATTATGGTTTATTGTATTCCTTGGAATGGACTTTGGATGTAAAAGTTAAGGAATTTCAGTCGTATTGATTGAGATGCTCAGCTCTTCAACTTAAATATATATGAATGCATATCTCTCATGTTCTTGATTTTTACTCAAATTTATTTTATTCAGAAAATGTATAATAATTCACATACTCTTATTCTGCCAATGTCTCAAGTTAATGGCATCAGTGTTTTAAAATTGTTCCTGATTATTCCTGGATTTGTCCCTGATTGGTTGAGAGCTATATATTAATGAATTTGCACTGAAGTATGCAATTTCTTGATACAGTTCGTAGAACAGGGTGAATAAACAGAATGTGTTTGGAATAACACTAAATGTATTGGATCAGTCCACTGAACAACAGTACACAGTAGGAGTTCAGGCAGTGAAATAGCAAGTGCTACAGCAAACGTATACAACTGCACATTTTTTCCTTTCAAGTGGTGTGCTATAAAACATATAGGGTGGAACAGGAACACAATAAAGTATGCTAATTAGGGCAAAGTGAAAAGCAGACTATTGAAGGAACCAAAGTACTTGTATATGAGTGTGTATACAAAATAAAATCCCAGGCTTATTGAAATCCCATTCCCATCTGAGTTTTGACTGGTACTCAAGCACATGGTTTTAATGGTAGCCAGAGACTGGAAATGTATTGAATTTTTTGTTAAACCAGATTTTGCAAGTATTGCCTTCTAGAAAATTGTGTGATGCACAGGTTAAGTATGCTGTTCAGTATTGTTATATTATCCAAATTAACTCCTACATGTGTATTAAAAGTAGGACTGTTCTTAGAATTTTGCCACTGCTTACCGACCCACCCAGCCAAATTGTTATCCTCTGCTTGTCAGTTTGCTAGTTTACCACATCTTTCTGCTTTGATTTCCCCATTAGTTTCAGTGTCATAGGCATTCTGAGCTCCAGAAACACCACTACCATTTAACTTAATTTTTCAGCATCAGTGATATTCCTGAACCAGAGATGGGACATTAAAGAATGGCAAGACATTTGTGCTCGGCAATTTAGCATTTTGGAACTCTGCTAATTTGCTTTAGAAATCCTTCCTTCATAAGTTTTCTGTAACTGTTCCTAGGATGCATATGAGACAAGCAGACCTGTAATTGCCTGTATCTCCAATCCTTGCATAAGGGAGCTACTGCAATCAACCTTTAGTCTTCCAGCAACTCTCCTTTAATGAGAAGCAGTATGGTTCACCAAACACCTCCATCCAGCTGTTGAAGCACTAGGATGTATGTTTTCCATAGTGTATGTTTAATTTTCTTAAAATCACCCGTCCCCATTTTCATCTGTTCCTAGCTATACCTGCCCTTTCTTTGGATCTAAATGAGACTATGAACACGACTTAGACTGTGTATTGATCAGTGAACATGTTAGAAAGGCGTGGAATAGATTTCTAAATTATAAAGCAAAGGCAAATTGTTGGTTGGGTAATACATTATATGGCTGTAGTAAGTAAATACCTATATTTTTGGGGGTTGGGACAAAAAAGCAAAAGTGGGTTACCACTACATCTGCTCATTTTCAGTGTCTAAATAACTGATATTATAAAAGATCTTTGAGAAGTGTGCCTTTTTCTTGATGACATAGAATAGATGCACAAAAATATGTAGAAAAATACGTAGAGGCAAAGCAGTATTGTAGGTATGTCTAAATTCAACCCAGCATTGTGCATCAGGAATGCAAAAATCCTATGAAAGTAATGGCACATTTGGAGGGAACAACCCCAGTATTGATGGAAAGGAATTTGGGTAGTTCTATCAGTTGACAAAATAAAGCAGGCTGTGTGTGAGTGCATCAGGAAAGGCTGGTGGAATGGTACTATGTATAAGAGGAGGCAACACCAGAAGAATCCTGTGTTTTCTATCCCTCCATGCCTAACAGCTGGTAAGACCTAGCTGGGGTGTTAATTTGCAGTTTTGGAGACCTTGCCTTCGGGAAGATATCAGTGGAGATGCAGTTTAGAGAAGGGAAGTTAAGCTGCTGAACGCTCTGCGCCAGAAGCCAAGATATTATCAGTGGAGGTGCAGTATGGAGCAGGGAAGCTAAACTGGTGGACATTCTGCACCAGAAGCCACGTAAACAGAGGGAGTGTAAGAACTTCACATTATTGAAGAAAGTAGATTGTGAGGGCTTGACAGCAAAATTTAAGATACCTAATTGGAATCCGTAGATGGACGCCATCTTAAAAGTATGTAAGAAAACAAGGGAACACAATTTAACATTACAAAGTTCGCTAAGAAAAGATGTAAATAGTATTCTTTTATTTATTTATTTTATTATCTTTTGCTTACTGGGATGGTCCGACTGGGCACTTGGCCCATTTTCAGTGGAAGTCTGGGGAGAAAAACTCCATTAGAGTTTCAAAAAAATTACAATAATTATTAAGAATTTACAGGGAACAAAAGAATCATGGGGTGAGTCAATAAAGCCTACATGATAATTTTGACAGTGTGCGCATTTTGGTGTCATGCGCACATGGCCACTAAACATTTTAGATTCATTGAACTGAGTAGTGGTGCACACTCGTGAGCAAACACGGAAACTTTTGTGGCATACAAATTACAGCATAAGTAGCTGAATTTTATGCTAATGAAGCAAATCAACATGGTGGAGAGATTCAAGAACCTCTAAAGCAACCATGTAGACTCCATGTTCTTGTTGACTGTGTATTACAAAACTTTCCAAATACAGCCACGGAAAGGAGTTGACATGGAAACGAGCAAGTAAAAGCTCTTACATTTGTACAGAACTGACCTTAACATGTAACATCGCACATTACCTAATTACACATTGTGGATGCTAGAAAATCAGAGTAATAAATATAAAGATACCTTTTTAAGTGCCATGACATAAATGCAGCTTTGCTCCCCCACGACGAAATGAAGAATATACTCATAGTAATACAGGCTGCTAAAATGTTTAAATGTTCTGAAACAGACGTTATACTTTAATGCAAGTATATGCATTATATAGCTGATGGATTACAGTCCCATTTTATTAAAATATGTATTCCTCTGTGCACATATATAGGTAAAGTAATACCCTCCCTTGTGTTTGCAACATTGGGCTCACATGCATTTTCCCTGCCTACACAGTTACTAATTGTGTAGATTTGTGGCTGTCAGCACGGTGAAGATACAGAATTGTTGAATCTCAAAAAAGAGTAACTGTGTAGGGATGCTCACTTGGTGTAGGGATTTCCACACTGTTCATGTTGAATGCATGTCAACAGTGAATGCTGACATTAGGGGGTGTGTCAGGTTATACTTGCTGAGGTGAACATGCATGTAGGGCTGTGAAGGGTGAAAGTGCATGTAAGCTGTGCACAATTCCCAACTTCTGTATCATCCTCATTATTTGGTTGTTAAAATATGTGGTCTCTAACCAGTTTAATTGTTTTTTTTTCTTTGCAGTTCTTTGCACAATATGGTGCTTAGTGCAACCACGAAAAACAGAGGAATGAATGGCAGGTTTCTCAAGCTTGTTATGTAACTATTGCTGTGGCAGCACACGTATGTGTTAGGGCCGGAATATATATGGTTCTGGGTTCGACTACAGGGTGTGCAACCTTTCCTTCACTTTTTATGGTCCATGTTTGTAAGATAGCACAAGAACAGAGGAAACAAATAATCAATTTTGCCTATGCGCACCTTATCTATGCGAAGGTGCGCAGAGTTGCACGGAGGTGCACGTACACTAATGAGCAAGCAACAGGTGTGTTTAATAGATGCTGATTATAGCATAGCAGATGAATTGCATGGCAATCAACCAATCCAACATGGTGGAGCTATTCAACGATGTATAACGCATCCATGTAGCCTCCATTCTGGTGTTTGCTCAATCCTTCAATACCATTGGAGTAGAGATAAGAAAATTCTAACTGACAATGCTAGGGGCTGCTGTAGCTATTCTACATCTGTACATGCGAGAGGTTGAAGCCAGTGCTGCTGGTGCTGTTGACAATAGGCCTAGGCCGAGAAGGAGAAGAGTGTTCAGGCCCAAGTTAACTTTCCAGGTGCTACATGAGCTGTAGATTGTAGACTGCTACAGGGTGGACAGGGACACATTACATGAACTCTGTGACCTCTGCCACCCTCAACTCAGAACCAGAGCCAACCGAGGGAATCCATCCCAGTGGAAACTAAAGTATGTGTAGCCCTTAGAATATAAGCTACTGGTACTTTTCAAGGACCAGCTGGGGACATTATTGGTGTGTCACAGGCATCAGCCACCAGGATCCTCCATTAATTTCTGGATGCTGTGCTCATACATGCCATTAAGCACATATTTTTCTTCCCGTAGTTCTAAAGAGAGGGCCAGCAATATGGAACTTTTTTATCATGTAGCGCACTACCCTGAAGTACTAGGTGCCATAATTGCACTCTTGTACACATTAAGGCACCACCTGGTAAGCAGGGTAGAATCTACATTTACTGCAAAGGATACCACTCCATCATCTGTCAAGTCATGTGTAATGCCCAGAGAATTGTCTTGAATGTGTGTGCTGGCAACCCTGACAGTTATCATGGCTCCTATATCTGGCACACATCACAGCTGTACCAGATGTCTGCTAGGGGAGACATCCCATAGGGCCATTTACTGGGGGATGCTGGCTATGCCCTGGAACCATGGCTGATGACACCCATCAGAAGTGCACACACACCCATGGAAGAATGCCATAATGAAGCACGCACTCAAACTAGAAACATCATAGAGCATGTGTTTGGGCTTCTGAAGTCACAGTTCTGGTGCATAGATATATCCAGTGGAGCCCTGCAGTATAATCCACTCACATGTACACATATATTCACAGTATGTGCTATGCTTCACAGTCTGATTCTGCAGAAACAGCTGCAGCAGGATCAGCAAAGGGAAGGGGCACAAATCCCCCTGCCAATGCCTAGGTCACCACAGCCACAGTCAGAGGAGTATTCAGAGGAATAACCTCCAGCTGCTGTCCCTGTAGGCAGACATAGGCGTGCTCAGTATGTCCTTGCTTTGGCTAAGAGACAACGCATGGCACATTCACTGACCACCTAGGGACCTAATACCTTTCTCCTATTCACATACATATAGTAAAATTGCTGCCATGCAACTCTTCCAACCTTTACCTCCCCATGTATTGACTGTGTACTGCTTGCATCAGACAGAGTCAGCCCTGAACTAAAAGTGTGTCAACTGCTGCATTTGCAAGGTAAGTCCTGAACCTAGAGTGCATTCTTTAATAATATTATGGCATATCCTTGTATTTCCTAACTTGGTTCAGTAAAGAAATAATGGTGAATTTGTACAGAACGTACCTTAATATGTGATACCAGACACTTATTTTACTTCTATTTGTCCATTAGTAATTAGTAGGCCTCTGGCATGAAAGATTCACATAGTCGTACTTGTTAAGAATACTGATGTTCCATGCATGGATTCAGTTTAGCACCATATCATTAAAGACAGAAGATAGAAAGTGATGATACACATTGCAGTATTAGACTTCAAACTTGCTTGTGTCATAACAGCAACTGAGCTTTGTCTCCCCCCCCCCCCCCAAAAAAGAGGAGTATATTCTTGTTCCTGTGTTCCTGCCATAACAAAAACTCAGCTATGCTACCCCAAAAGAACAATAAATGCATGTTTGTGCCTTCCAACCTGGACTTCATTTGTTGGCAACTGTGTATCATATTATTTCCAGTGAATATCCTCTGACATGTTAAGGCCAACAATATGGAATGGCTTACACACTGCATTAGATAACTGATGAATAACCAAGAAACAAAGAAAGGTGAGACAGAGCTGTATATTTGTGAGCATAGTTATGACAGGTTGTGTGTGCACTAATTGATCTATGTTCAAATATAGTAAAGATAATTAAATGTACAAACAGCTGATTGTTTGATAGCATTGTACATTCTAATGGAGCTCATGTGAAGAATGACTTCATTTTGTTGATGTTTGTGTGGCAAAGAAGACTAACACATTCCTCCTGTTTTCTGAAGCTGTATTGGTATGAGGGTTCAAATCCTGACATATGTAGAAATTTGTGATGTGTACTATCAGTTTTTACTGTGCTTGTACAGACCTTGCATATGTGTCAATTTTTTATTCCCTTTTCCTCTTTGTCTTCCTTTAATTCAACTTTTGCACAATGCGCCACATCTCGTAAAGAAGCTTGGCTAAGCTTATGCAGTTTGCGCAAAGCACAACATTGCGGAAACAGGAAAAAAACATTCCCTAGAAAGCACAGAAAAATAAAAAACAGATCCATTCAATTAATGCTCTTAGCCAACGTGAAAAGCCGGCCTGGAGTGTGGATGAGACTGGGGTATAGTAGCATATATATGTCACAAAATAGTAACTGTGAAACATTAGCAGTGTGGCTCACATTTGTTTTCCTTTGTGAAAACAGGCCTGTCTTATGTACGTGTACACTTTATTAAACATTGCGCAAATCCAATGCTCATTACGCCAGGGAACTGTATATATGATATTTTATTATTGGTGTTTTTTGGCCATTTCCTTTGTATGACATGAAACTTCATGTGGAAACATTGCCAACTAAGGGCACAATGTAACTATATATCATATATTTACAATATATCCATTTGCCCCCCCCCCCCAACTACCCCAAACAAGCACTACAACCCTGGGGTCATTTTCCACACATATATCAATCACAATACAGAGTGTTATATATAATGTTGTGTGCTCACTCATGGACAGGGCTAATTGGTGGTGCTCACAGCCTTTGCTGTGCAAAACTCAAACAACCAAGTATGCTCAATAAGGGTACTTGTGTTGTTACACAGCTATGTTTAGAAAGCGTCTACTGCTGTTACGCTACCAGCCCCAGATGACACTATGAAGCTGTGTGCCTCTGCAGGCCTCCCAACCTCTTGTCTCCAACATGGCCTGTCCATGTCATCTGTACGTTCACCTGCAGTTCTGTCAAAATCAGACTTGTGCTATGGCATATACATTAAGTATTGTGTTCTGTAGTCTGTGTCCTATCTAGTTAGGGGTTCTGTTCTCACTGCAGTCGTGTGTGTGTGTGTGTGTGTCTACACAGAAGAACAGAAGTGTGTATCACACAGTAACTTCTCCAATGCCATGGCTTGTCATCCATTTCATACAGGCCTCCCGACCTCTTGTCTCCCATATGGTCTGCCAATGTCAACTACTATAACTTCGCCTGCAGTCCTACCAAAATCCAGCTTGTGCCGTGACATGTGCATTATGTACTGTGTTATGTAGTGTGTGTACTTGGGTAGGGGTTCTATTCTCACTGCAGTCCAATGGGGAGGGGGTTGGTGTGTGTGTGTGTGTGTGTGTGTATTTGTGTGTGTGTGAGCTGTTGCTGGACTTTACAATGAACTTTTTACAGCAGCCTGTGGGACACTTGTCTTGTCCTCATCAGACACTGCTGATGACATCATCTGTAAAGTGTTGTCTGACACACTTCAAGTCATACTTAAGCCGTGGTGCTTGCATTAAGTACTGTGTTCTGTAGTCTATGTACTTAGGTAGGGGTTTAATTCTCACTGCTGTCAAATGGATGCATGTGTGTGTGAGATCTGTTGTTGGACAATGCAGGGAGCCTTTTATAGCAGCCTGTGGGACACTGTTATCTTGTTATCTTGTTCTGGACACGCACATGTTATTACTAGGTTATACTAGGTTATACAGTAAGCAAAAGAAGCTGCTGTCTACAAATAGAAAAGTGAAAACCCAGAACTGGAAGACCACCCTCCTCAGCCTAAACAAGCAAATAAGACAACTTATGCAATCGGTCATACCAGCCCTTATTTTCTCTCTCCCTCCCCCACAGCACAGTGAGGTACGCCTGGCCCACGGGATCCACCTGCTTCCACTCCACCAGCTATGGCACAAAGGCACAGCACATCTGAGCAGCAACGTGGTAGTACTCCTTCTGCTGCCCCTGCACTACCTGGCCCCTCAGGTACTACCCCCCCTCTGAGGACAGGCCTATGGTTCCCTCCAGGAGCAGTGGCAGAGGGGGTGATTTTATCACCCGAGAACTGTTGGGGATGGTGCATAGGATTGTGTGCCACACTGTGGGCTCACCAAATGGAGACTCTGCTTCCCATCATTGTGCTGAATAACACAAGGTGACACAGACGTCAGGTACTGCAGCCATCAGCGCAGTGAGGTGACACTGATGACAGTCCAGTGGGTGAGAACTTGATTCTCACTGTCACCCAGCTTGACATCCATGGGTTTGTGAGGTCTACCCACTTACCCCAACCATGGTGTTCACTCATCTCTTTTGTTTTTCACCATCCCTGTCTTGTCTTGTATGTCCTGTCAGCATTTGCTTCCTCATCTTGCCAACTTACCTGCCCCAGACATACCTGCGTCCCTTCCCCAACATTTCCTGTCTTTCTCTCTCTCCAAAAAAGGGCAACTGTTCCAAAAAAATAAATCGGCCTATACATAGCTCTCTATGTCGCAAATGTGTCTACTTGACACGCTTGATTCGGTCCAGTTGGCTATACAATATGGTTACATTGTTGTCACTTCTCTGTCTGGAGGTGACAGTCCAAATTCAGCTACTCTTCTGTACATATAATCAGTTTTTCAGGGCACATTCTCAGTATACATCATATATTCACAGTACGTACATTTGTTGTCCACCCCCCCCCCAAGCAATACAACCCTGCGGGCATAGTATGTTTTGCCCACATATATTGACTGCACTACAAAGTGTAATATGTAATGTGTGCTCCCTCATGGACATGGCCAGTCAGTGGTGCTGACAACCTTGCTGTACTAAACTCAAACATCCAGCTATGCTAAAAAAGAGTACTTGTGTTTTTACACAGCTAGGCTTCTACACACCTAAGACACACAATACAGTTAGGCTACTGACCTCATATGAAACTATGAATCAGTGTGCCCATGCAGGCCTCACAACCTGTTGTCCCCCACATGGCCTGCTGATGTTATCTACCATAAGTTCACCTGTAACCATGTAAAAGTCAGACTTGTGCTGTGGCACTTGAGTAAAGTACTGAGTTCTGTAGTCTGTATACTTGGGTAGAGGTTCTGTTCTCACTGCAGTCAACTAGATGTCTGTTTGTCTCTACTTAGCAAGGTAGATGTGCTGTCTTACAGTTACTTCTCCCATGGCATGGCTTGCTAGTCTTTTCATACTTGCAGAGGCCTACACATCCATTTCATGCAGCCCTTCCAAACTCTTGTCTCCTACACGGCTTGCTGATGTCATCCACTTTTAGCAGACATGTAAAAGTCAGACTTGTGCCGTGACACTTGTGCTCTGTAGTCTATGTACTAAAGTAGGGGTTGTTTTGTGACTGCAGTCAGGTGTTTGTGTACATGTGTGTGTGAGAGAGACAAATGTTGACATTGCTGAGCTCCTTTAACACCAGCATGAGGGACACTTTTGTCACCATATGCTCAACAGGCAATGCTGATGTACCACCATATGCTGAACAGACGATGCTGATGTAATCGGCTTTTATCAGATTATTGTATGTACAACCATCCCACCAGGACAGGATCAGACACTGGCCTCGACCCCAAGCAGATGTCACCTGAGGTTCATACAAGGTTACTAGGTAGAGGACTGATAACAGGTGTACTTTGGGTATGTCTTGTAGGGACAGGGGGGTGAAGCTTGCCCCAGAATGTCTGTAGCAGGTTGGTGATGTCCTCAGAGTCAGTATGAGTAGTAACAACCACTACTAGTTTGGCACAAAGCAGGCCCTTCACTTTTAGATTTTTGACGTAGCTAAAGAATGCTTCTTGATTATCTTTAGGTAGGGATGCTACTTTAGGTTTGTGTGTGGATGTAGAGGATTTTCCTTGTTTGAGTTGTGGAGGGTGTCCTTCGTCTGCTGAGTCAGTTCCCTCTTTTTCTTGGACATTACTTTCTTCCACTTGTTGTATAACTTATGTATGCTTGATGCCCACCAGGGTGGCTTGTTTTCTGTGAGGAACTTGTTTTGATCCATTCATGTTCAGCTGACTCTATACATTTGTATAGGTATTTATACAGGCTATTTATGTACATCTCTGTATAGCAGTCATTATTGACAGTGGTAGCAAGGGGTTTGCAACTATTTATGGCATTGGTTGGGAGCTTGTAATTTGCTTTGGATAACTGTTTCATCCTTTCTGCTCTTGAAAGGGTGTTGGGTGTGATTGTGAATGAGATTGAATTGTGATCTGACCTGACCAGGGGGGCCAATACACATGGGTTAGTGCAAAGACCACTCTGTTGGTTAGTATTCAGTCTAGGACATTCTAGCCCCTTGTGGGGGTGCAGACTATCTGGTACCCAGCCTGTGTATTAACAAAGGCCAGGAAACTTAGGGTGTGTGTGTTTGTGCACATATATGATTAGGGTGTGTGTGTTTGTGCACATATATGACTCCAAATCAATGGACGGATAGTTGAAATCACACACGACCAAGGTGTTTGGCTGTATAGTGAGTGACTCAAGAAGGTCCAAGTAGGCAGAGTGGTTCTTGTGGTTCATGGTGGGGACCTGTAGCTAACAATGGTATGGAAGGGGGTTTTATGTACATTTAGTTGGACTTGGAGTATTGCTGCAATTCATACTCTTTGATCAGTCTTGCAGTGTATTTGTCTTTAATGAAGATGTATACATCTCTGTCTTTGGTTCTTTCATGCTCGATTTGATGTGTGAATGTGTAGAAGGCATTGTACCCTTGCAGTGCCAGGGTGCTATCTGTGGCCTTGAACTATGTCTGTGCGACTGCACAGACATGGGAATCTTCCAAAGTAAGGATTTCTTCCAGTGAGTGCAGTTTCTGATTTACATTCCTTGCATTAAGCAGCATAACCTTCAGTATGTCTATGGTGGATTATTTTATGTTGGGACTTTAGTTGTTTTGACATTGCCTAAAAATGCCACTATAGAGGAGGCAAGTACCTTCATATAGTACAGTGGGGTACATCTCCATTTATTCACTGCAACATTGACTCTGACAGAGTCATAATGGTACTTGTTGAGAGACTTGAATGTGGGAGTGATCTGACTTACCGTGGCACCTGACAGGCAGCTGTGACCTTCTCCTTGCCCAGCCTGTCAAGGGGGGACATCTGTGGGTCTCACAATGGAGCTGCTTATGAGCATGACATTTGGTTTTGAGGTGTTTTGTCTGAGGGGCTTATTGTCTAAGACACTGGTGTGTGTATTATTATTATTATGTGTAGAGGATTCTGTTGGGTCTGCACTGTGTGCAGTAGCTTTGCGTTTGGGAGGTCTCCAATCTTTAGTTAGGTTTCTAGCAAGTACCTCTGTATATGTGGGTTTATGTGTTGTGAGCTTATGTGCAAGAGGTGAATTGCATGGGCTGACAACATGTTTGATATCTGGTTTGTTGTTATGTGAGAGAATTGATTCCTAATTCATAGTATAGATACAGCTGACACATACTGTATTAGTTTGTTTTACCAGTAACTGGTTGTCAGTATGCATGAGGCAATTGCTCTGTTGCCTCAGGATGTCCATGTACATCAGGCTGCCTGGAGAAATGGTGAGAAACTGTCTGCCCATTATGGAGGGTATGTACTGTAGTAACTAGTGGGCTAGATGGACTAGGTTTTTGTGTAAGACTAATAAAATGTGTCTAATCTGTGGAGGGCTAAGGTTATAAAATATGTCAATGTTTCACAGTGCACAACTGAGTTGCTCACAAAGCAAGCTCTGAACAGCTATGGTAAACTGAGTGCAGACCATCAAAACACAACGCAGGAATACAAGTGAAGTTAAAATATTTTAAAAAGTAAACAAAGGGGAAGGCCAACAGTGAGCCTTATTCCAGCAGTCCCCAACTCAGATGTGTTCTTGGCTGCACAGTTCTGCCACATAGGTGCAGGAGGGCCTTCTTAATGTAAGTGGGCTGTTTTAGTACTCCATTTATACCAAACAGTCTAGATTCAGCAAGCCTATGTTGAGCCTGTGCTACAAAATGCAGAAGTATTAGAAGGCCGAAGTTAAAATATTTTAAAAAGTAAACAAAGGGGAAGGCCAACAGTGAGCCTTATTCCAGCAGTCCCCAACTCAGATGTGTTCTTGGCTGCACAGTTCTGCCACATAGGTGCAGGAGGGCCTTCTTAATGTAAGTGGGCTGTTTTAGTACTCCATTTATACCAAACAGTCTAGATTCAGCAAGCCTATGTTGAGCCTGTGCTACAAAAGGCAGAAGTATTAGAAGGCCAAAGTGCAAAAAAATTGCAATCACAACAGAAGAACAAATAGTTTACATAAAGCAGCAATTCAGTAGACTATTCCAACAAGAGTGTAGACAATAAACTTTCCTAGTGTGAAATAATTGGTACCCAAGTACTTAAACCAGAGCTAAGACACTTTCAGAATAACAGACACAGTAAGCCTTCACCCAGCAATTCCCAGCTTAGAAGGGTGTAGGCTATACTCCCCTGCCACAAGAGTCCACACCACAAACCTTCGTAATGTAATGTAAAATAACTGGTTTGGAGGCCAAGTGCTTAAACCATAACAAAAGAGACTTAGAACAACAGCCACGGTAAGCATTCAACCAGCAATTCACAACTCAGAAGGGCAGCGGCTATCATTTCCTCCCACCAAAGTGTAGACTACAGATTTTCTTAATGTAAGACAACTGGCCTGAATCCCAAGTGCTTAAACCAAAAGTAACGGGCTTAGAGTAACAGTTACAATGTAATGTGATAGACAGATGACAGTGGCATGTCTTTTAATTTACCCACATACATCATGTCATTTTTTTATTTTTTTATTTTTTATTTTATTTTTATTTTACATTTGTTGACCGGGAGGATCCGACTGGATGCATGTCCATTTTCAGCGGAGGCCCGGGGAGAAAAGCTCCAAACACATGTGACAAAAAACATTTAAATAACATTGTAAGCAATTTACATACAAAATTAGAGCATGATAAGATATTCCATCTAATTTATCTAAAATGAATGAGGATTAGGATAGTAAGGAGATGTAGGAGATTCAGGTGTTAAGGCTGTTAGTCAAGCCTAGAGTAGACTATCCCGGGTTTAGGCAATGGCAACTTCGCATTGAACCCAGATGTGTTTTTAGCTTAGTTTTGAATTGACTTAAAGTAGAGATGGATATAATATCATGGGGAAGTTTGTTCCAAATTTTACCTGCAGCGTTGGTGAGAAGGTAGGCCCTGTGTTATCTTGATGAGAAAACCCTGTGGTCTCTCCAGCTGCTGCATATGTCTGGTGAAGTTCCTGCAAAAGAGATCGTTATACTGTACTGCTATTCTGATGAGTTTGACTACAGTGCTGTCATACAATCCTGACATCTGAATGTGATGGAGTGTCTTATGATGTGCAGCATATGTATGTACTGGAAAACATTAAAGAGGTTATAAAGTAATGATACACATTGTAGTTCCTGACTTCACAACCCTTACAAGAGACTACACTAGAAATTACTGTCATGATGATACTATCCACTGTATCATTTGGCAAGGCAAATATAACGGACAGGTACAATTATCAGTTCAACAACACAAATGCAGGTATACTAGTCAGTAATAGCTATGCACCCTGGGCATCAGACAAAAAAATCCAAAAGGGATATAGCACAGTTATCACTTTCACAGGGGGGGGGGGCAGGAGGCTTCGGCTGACACACAAAGTCTGTGAATGTGTCTGAGGGAGAAAGGGAAGCAGGCAGGCTTTGTGTGTGTCTGCAGGGATCCTCCATGTGAAAGTGCTGTATCAGAGTCTGCATGGATACAGCCAAGCTTAGTACTAGCTCCACGTCTTGGTATGTCGGACAGGCATGAGCTGTGCATGGTAGAGGTGGCAGTTCATCATTGTCAGCCCTGACCACAAGAACTGGCTCTGCCAGGAGTTGCACTGGCACCTCGACGCCTAAGGTCAGATGGAGTGCTGCTACCTGAACATGACCGCTGTGATCTGGACGTGCTCCTTTCATGGAAACGCCCGGGACCATGATCCCGTGGCCTGCCACATCTGGGTGTGAACAGTACACTCACCAATTGACCAGCAAAGTACTGCCACTGTGGGAGCGTGATCGGGAATGACCACTGACTGTCGGCAGTTGTTGTGGCTGACTTACACCCACAAGGATGCCGTTCCTCTCCCAGCAGATGTTCCATCACAGGCAGTGCTTGTTCCATGACAGACACCCCTCATTCCAATGTGTCATTCATCCGAGCCCAAGAATTGGCGACATGGTGGAGGCAGTCACGCATGACAGATTATGCCACATCCACAACCCTGAGCATTTGTCTGGAGTGCCTTTCTGATTGTGTCTTCATGACTGCCCTAAACATACGATATGTGACACGGGAAGAGACACCTGCAGCAGGTGGAGGAGGGACAGCAGGCCCCTTCTGTACACCCCTATCAACCCTCCTCCTTGGCACTTCACCAACACTTTGGCTATGGCCAGAATCAGCAGGCACTGAAGCCATAGTAGCCACACATCCCTGCTCATTGTCCTTGCCCTCCACCTGTCCATCTGTGGGCTGAGTGGACTAGGTAGACGTAGGCCTACTGGCTATGTCTGGGGGAAAAAGAAGGGAGTGGCTGGATGTCAGCCTCTGTCTCAGATTCAACCTATGCACCTCCCCGACTGTCCCTCAGTTTCACCACCAATCATCATCAGTGTCTGATGAGACACTGACATCTGGTGGCACAGGGCCCACACTCCCACTGTCATGTTCACCTGTGATAAAAAGGGAGAAACACAGGCATACTTTATTACCTGCACGACTGTTGTGCAATATATGCTAAACAACTAACACTGCTACCACTATTACAGACAGTACAGCAATACACACAACAGGCCTAAAATAACACATTATATTTCTAGAAATTGATATGTAGTACTGAAATAACTTGATTTGGCTTACCATCTGTAGGAGGCCTACATTGCTGGGTTCCTTACAATCCTGAAATAACTTAAGCAAGAGTTAAGGCCAACATCATCACAGTAAGATAAGGGGTACTACATGTACTCCTCTCAGTCAGCATGACATCTTACTTCAACGAGAACGTGGTTGACAACTCTAAACTGAGCTGATCAATGTACTAATATTCAATCCACCACCCCCCACAGAAAACACATGTGACACAGAAGTAACTTTTATTTCAGTTGTTTTACTATACAACAGTATTGAACTCATCATATAACAAAGCCTAGCTGGAAGCTCTTCCTGGGACTGAGAAGGAGGGGCACCCACATCAGTCACATTTTTGGGCCACTCTGCTATGAATTGTCCTGTTGTAGAAGATTCGCCAGGAATTCCTCATTGGGGGTGAGAGGTGGTTCTGCAGCAGGTTCACCCCCAGTTACCCTCTAGTCTCAGGCAACAGCATCTGCATGCCATGGTGCAGATATGATCATGTCGGTGGCCCTGTGGTGCACCTGCTCATAAGTATGGCCGTGACCACCCATGGCATTTATGTTTGCAACAATCTGCTGCCATAGTCTCAGCCTCTGTGGCATATTGAGATGACACCTTCCAAGAATAAAAGCACCATGTTGATGGAGCACAGCCATTATGATAGTTTTTTCTGCCTCATTAAATGGGGGTCTGCACCATAATGACATTTTCAGTTCTAAAAACAACAGAGTGATAATACACATAACTATCACATAACTACAAAGTAACTGTTACCTGGTAAAACAGTTAAGGTAGGCAGTCAGTAGTACCCACTGGGAAAAACATTACACATACGACAAATGGGAAGTACTAACAACAGGCAGTATGCAAAACAAGGAGATTAGCCGGGACAACATATCATTGTATGTGCTATAGCAGTAACTCAGCTGTGCTCACCCCCGAAAAGAACAGTCCATTCTAGTTTGTGACATAACAGTAACTTCTCTTTGCTCCCCAACCCACTAAAAGACAGGCACATGAAGCATTTAGCTAATGAAACACATTTGAAATGCTAAACATGCATTCTAAGGACCTATCCCTGAAACATTTGTACATATGTATCACACAACTTACTATTTTCTTGTATTGTCAGTCATTTGTACCTCTGAAATGGCTTGACAAACATGGCCATGCCATCAGTACACGTCTAACTAATGCATAGAGATAACAGTGTAAAAGGCTTTGCTTCACATTATTCATTAATATGTTCCAGAATATGCATTATGTAGGTAAGTAAATGACCAAATACTTGCTGAAGTTCAGTACTGTTCTGTAAAGATAGCTTGGGGAAATATTTGCTTTGCTGAACTTGTAACAAGTATCCTCATCATCAGTTTGGCTAGCTACACATTTGGCTTTTTATAATGGAGTAGATTAATAGTGGACTTGCATCTGTCTAGGTTGTGTTTCAGAGATGTTAATTACAGCATAAGCAGGTGAATTGCATGCTAATCAAACAGCATTTAGACACCATGCTGTTTTTTTCCTGTGGATTTCAAAAGTAGTGGAGTACAGACACAGAAAGTCTACACAGACAAAATGTTGGGAGCTGCTGCTGCTTTACTCAGTTTGTATGTGCTGCAGGCAATGCTGCTGCTGCCAATAGGCCTAGACCGAGACAGAGAAGAGTTTTCAGGCCACATTTAACTTATTACAACATCCCTGACATGGACATTGTAGAGTGCTACAGGGTAGACAGGGACACAATACAGGAACCCTGCGACCTCTGTCGGTCTCAACTCAGAGTCACAGCCTTTGGCTCCCCACGTATTGGCTGTGTACTGCTTGCTTCACACTCGGCCCGGGACTAAAGATGAGTCAATTGTTGCATTTACAGGCTAAGTCCTGAACATGTACTGTATTGTATAATAATACTATGACATGTCCTTGTATTTCATTGCTTGATACAGTAAGCAGCTACAAGGTGGGAGATTTGTACAGAAATTAATGTCACATGTGACAGCAGATAGTTATGACTTGTATGTGTCCATTACCAAGTAGTAGGCCTCAGGCCTCAGAGAATCACACATTGATACCTGCACAACGTAATGATGATCACTGCATGCCCTCAGTTTAGCACCATATGTTTGAAATGGGAATTCATAACAGAGAGACGTTCAACAGTAATGAGATACATAGCAGTATTCAGCTTCACCACCCACACAAGATCAAACCGGCAGGATGCAAAACAAGGAAAGTAACAAGAGCAACATTGCCTTGTTTGTGCTATAACAGTAGCTCAGCCTGGGTCCATCCCCCTTGAAAGAACATTATGCCCTTGCACCTTTGCTCCCCACCTCCAAAACAGCAGTCTGTGCTTGTCTGGGCATCCAACCTTCACTTAATTTGATGGCAACTGCATATCATAGTGTTCCCAGTGAATATCCTCACACATTTTAAGGTAAATAATATAGACTGGCTTATATACTGCATGTCTCTGAGTACTGGTCAGATATATGATGAATGACAAAGAAACAGAGAAAGGTAGGACACAGCTGTATATTTGCAAGGAATAATCATAGCAGGTTGTGTGATCACTAAGTTCACTACATCCAAATATATTACATAGAATACATTTATAAATAACAGGTCATGCCTTGATATTGGTGTACATTCGGTTGCACTTCCTTGTGTGAGGAATTATGTCTTGTATTTATAAAGCTGTTTGTAGGGCAAAGATTGGTAAGTCCCCCCCCCCTCCTGTTTTGCGACGGTGCATTGCAATGAGAGTTGGGATCCAGACCTGTGTATCATATCTTATGTGTATTAACAGTTTCTACAGTGTATGTCATAGATTGATTTCTGCATTTCATTTTTTATACTATCTTGTTTTTGGAGCCCACTGTTTGTGCAATGTACCGCTTAGCACAAACGGCTTTGTCTTTGCGCATTTTGTTTGCACATAGAGCGGCAGTGCACAAACCGGATGAATGGGCCACTCAGATACCCGACAGGACCCAGTCGATTAATACTATTGGCCAGCATGCAAACACATTTCCTGGCAGTCTGCAGTGTTGTGCAATGTGTTTGCATAATGGTAAGAACTGTGCAACACTTTCAAATGTTGCAAATCCAGAAAGTGAACAC
Organism: Protopterus annectens; assembly: GCF_019279795.1. NCBI lineage: Eukaryota > Metazoa > Chordata > Ceratodontiformes > Protopteridae > Protopterus > Protopterus annectens. The sequence goes on from NC_056738.1 coordinate 408,973,070, forward strand.
TCTGCAAGCGCAACACCTGCAGTTGGTGGGAAAACATCTTTCGGCATTGGTCTTGCCTGTCATGCCCATCACAGATCATTCCTAGAGAGCTTTTGAGATTCTGTGCTCAAAGATGGGGTGCCCAGGAGTCTAAAACATTTGTTGGACTCCTAGTGAATGAGCATGGGCCAAGACTGTTGCAGAGAGACTCTCGTGGCTTGGATTAAAAGGCAGAGGCATTGAATAGTCTGGCCCGGGCTCTGACCAGTGCTTCCGGTCTACCCTGCACTGGTGAACAATGCAGGAATCATTACAGAGACCTCAGGATAAGTAAGAGGGATACCCTCAATCGTTGGATCAAGGAATGTAAGACTGGGGTATCCCACAGATGTGCAAGTATCACTTACAGACACTACTTGTCAGAGTTAAAAGCTTGATATAGTCAGGATTGGTATGCTTAATGGTGTTCTGTTTTTTTTCCACAGCAGTCACAGACTGGGAGCTGAATGGGCAAACCCATGCGACTAGATTGGCACTAGTGCAAGACGCATGTAGTATGTATGCATCCCAACAGTGGGGTTATTTTAGCATTAAAAGTTACAGCACATTTATTGGTTAATTATACAGTTGTATGAAATTGAGCATTCATTTCTTAACTGTAATAGGGAAGTATACATGCATTACTCTACAGGGCAAAATGACAGTTCATTATTGCAAAATAGTCATAGGTTATGCCTTCAAAATCCACACTTTGCAAATATACAGTACTGTTAAGTTTTTTTTTCATCGATATTGCAATTTAACATCAGAGCTGTAAAGCAGTGTCACCACTGGCTTGCTGTAAACTGTAATCGGTATATTTGGACCATGCATATGTGCATATGTGCAGTGCATGCACACATCAAAGATTACTTACTGCAATCTGCAGTATATTGTGCATCTGTTAGGAGCTGGGTAGTCTTAAAAGTAAACAAAGGTATTTGTTAGGAGTTGATACTGTTAAAAACAAAGGGAATAGAATAGTCAAATACTTGTATCAGTGCTTTGTGTGTCACATATGAAGTTAGTAATGTTCTCCTTTTTTTTCCCCTCTCACCCCAACACTTTTCTCTCCTTTTTTGAAGGTTTTTTTTAGTTATTTATTTATTTTTTCCATTGCACAGTGGGGTAGGACTGTCCCGCGGGATCCACCTGCGCCCACTCCACTGACTACAGCACTGCTGCCCAGCACATCTGGTGCAGAACCTGGTAGCACCCCCACTGCCACCCCTGCACTACCTGGCCTCTTGGGAGGGAGACACAGGCCTATCCTCCAGGGCAGAACTACTTGAGGGGCTGGGTAGTGCAGGGGTGGCAGAGCGGGGTGCTAACAGGTTCTGCACCAGACATGATGGGCAGCGGTGCTGTAGCCAGTGGAGTGCGAGCAGGTGGATCCCGTGGGACAGTCCTACCCCACTGTGCTCTGGGAGGGGGGAGAAAAAGGAGAGAGAAATGGGCTGGGGTGATAGAAGGGGGAACATTAGTAACATTAATGACTTCTTACATGACATACAAAGCATTGAAACAGTTATTTGACTCTCTATTCTGTTAACTTTACTTTACTTTTAACACTACACACTCCTAACAAGTTTCTTCCTTACTTTTAAGACTACCCAGTTTATAACAGCGGCACACTGTAGTACAGATTGTAGCCACCAGTCCTTGACGTGTGCATATATTGCACATATGCATGTTCTAATTATACAGATTACAGTTTACCGAAGATCATTTGTGCTTCTGGTATAAGGTATGAAGCTAAATTCCAGTAATGATGAAAACCTAACAGTATTATATATTTGGGAAGTGTGATTTTTGAACCCACAACTGATGACAATGCTAAAATACTATACTGTTCTTTTGTTCTACAGACTATTGCATGCATACTTTTCTTTTACAGTTTAGAGATGCATGCTTACTATTATTAGAGAATATGGCACCATTGCTTTGTGCTACAGACTAAGGCATGCATAGTTTTTTTTTACAGTTGGGATACACATGCTCAGTTTGATACAACTGTATTAAATACCAACTAAGTGGTCCTTAACTTTTAATGCTACGAAATTGCTATAAGTCGAGCGGAGGTCATCATAATAATGTCTGCATTGCTCACCTGTACGGGGGAATACCTTTCATACTGGCTAAGGCCCTGGCAGCACTGTTCCAGGCTTCAGATTTATATTCTGACCTTGAATAGTCCCACTGCAGCAACCTGGGCCCATGCTCCTTAACTAGGAGTCCAACAAAAATCTTGGACTCTGGATACTCCATCCCTACGCCCAAAAGCGTACACCCTCTCCAGCAACTCCAGACATGCCTGTTGTAGTTAAAGTTCAATGTCTAATGAGCATTTCCTGCCAGTTGCATCTATATGCTGCTGTTTCCCTGCCTGTTGCATGTCTCGTGCTTGCTGAGAGTGTGCACAGTTTGGTTTTGCAACATTTGAAAACATTGCACATCACTTACCATTGCATAAAAATGGTAGGGAAGGGTGCGCACTTGTGGACAGTGTTTGCACAATAGCGATGCACAAAAGTGGCAAACAATTCAATTCCTAGATTATTAGGTGTACGGGCACTTGTGTAAATGGGCTAGTCAAATGTACCATATATACTGTTCTCCTACACTTGGTTATTACAACAAGAAGGTTGAGAAAACAGTTGTGCATGTTGCACTTAATTGCTGTAATCTGCAATCTCACAAGAGTAAAACAAAATTTACATAATCTGTACTAGAACCCCGAACCATCTGCACCTGCTGCCACGGGATTAGATGATATCTCCCATCTTAGTAGTTATTGTAAAGTTCCTGCTGTTAGTCATACTGCAACACCACTTAGTGTGTTTGTGCAATGCACAGTAGTATTAATTGAATGCATCTGGTTCATATGTTTGGCTGTCTGGGTCCTGTCTATAACCTTGGCTGGTCCATTCATCCAGTTTGGTCGGTGAGCACAGCTACCTGTTTATGCCAAGCGGCGCATCTCGCAAACACTGGCAAAAAAAAAATGAAATTAAAACACAAAAGGCAGACTGCCCACAGTTTTGCAGAACATCCAGATATTTGCATCATATTTTTGACCTGTTCCTTGTAAAATGTGTAGTTTATTGTGAAATCACTGAAGATTGTAGTCAATATATAATGGCATACATTTCTGTTCCATACTTCATATCCCTCTTAAAATGCATGCTTGCCCCCATTAGGTTAGTGTTTGGCCTCATTACTGGCACTAAGGTTGTGTGGAAGGATGTACATTGAGTATACAGGTTTTGCGACCAGCACCACCAGGGTGAGCAGTGAAACCTTGCTTACAGGTACCACACATCATTAATATTCATGGTGCGAGGCTGTGTGATGCCGCACAGTAACCAGTATTGTGTACTTGCATACAGTTCGTGCAGGCTCTGCACGGAACCTACACGGAGTTTGTTGAATCCCGGGTCAGTTTCTTAACAGTAGAAATGGGTTTAGAATCAACCAATGGGTTATACAATCAAAACAGAGGTTAATAAATTTGATTTCTGTAGGAGTGTTATACAATAATAAACAAGTTGTATTGACGTACAACAAAATACATATTTCATTTATAAAGAAGATATAAAAAGCAGGATACAGTTATTAATATAGATAAGATTGTTTACATTTACAGGATAAGGCAGGAGAGCTGGAAAGTTAGGGGTTGGTGATAGTCTAGAGATCTGAGAGTGAGTGAGAGTTAATCAGGATATGAACAAGAACAAAGCCAGCAGGAGACTAGGTGCTGTTTTAGATTGTGCTCAAAGTTAAATACACAGCTGTCCTGTTTTAGGGGGATAGTCTAGAGAGTTCCACTCTCTGGTGATGAAAAAGAAACTGGGGGGCAGACAAAACACAAAAAAGGGTTACTTTCAAAAAGGTAGGTGATTGGAACAGCCTTCATGAAGAGGAAGCAGAGGGGGTAAAAACTTGTGAAAGTTAAGAATGTTTGCATTTAAACAGGTACTCCTTACAAGGAAGGGAAAATAAATCATAAGTGACATACTGGTTGAATAAGAGCTGCAGCTTTGCCATTATGTAGGAAATGGGTAGACTCAATGGGCCAAGAGTTTTTGTTTGCCATTGTATCCTCTGTAAGAAGTTCTGTCCAATGTGATTCTACACTCTTGCATACCTTACTATTGATGTTCACTGTTAGCAATACTTTATACTGCTGTAAAATTTAGCCTGCTGCTGATCTTAATTTGGCACAGCCACAAGACTAACATAAGAAAAAATAGATAATCTTTTGGATTTAGATTTTGAAAACTCATGACTGGCTTTCAACACCTTCAGCATCATAACAAATGAGAAATCCATATGCTGCTGTCAGCCATGCTTATTGGTTAATTGCTCTTAACAGAACAAAATGCCAGATATAACTTTTGGTGTTTTATTTGTAGTGGGCAACACTTGGAAACTAGAGTATATTGTATGGTATGTTATCTGACTGATTATGCAACATCTGTCTTTTTTTCTTTTTTTTTTTTTCAGGGATGGTACCACACTATGGTATGAGTTCTTTTGCCTAACACTGTACCCGTTGACTATGTTATCTCTGTTTGTCATCTTTTATGTACTGGGGGTACTAAATTAGCAGAAATTCCTTTCCTCATTGAGGTCACTTCTCTTTTCTAGTCTTGATGTCATTGTTTAAATATCGTTTTCTTTTTTTCCCTTCCTTTCACATTTTGTGAATTGTTTTCACATCTTTTATTTGAATCATAATGTTAACTTTTTGATTCACTTCACCACTTATCTTATAAAAAAGTCCATGTTATTTCATGTACCACACATCAAATCCCCTCATATTCCATGTATGTTAGGGTTGCCACCTTTTCATGTGTCCAAAGTGGGGGACAGGGGGTGTGTCCAAATTTCTAACATCACATTGAGAATTATTAAGGCTTAATCTAATTCCTATGGGAGATATAACTGAATTAAGCCTGGGGCTGGGGTTTTAGATGCTCTGTTGCGCATTTTAGTGTTTTTTTCTAACCTTTTTGATCCAGTGATGGTCTAAACAAATATTATGAGTAGGAAAAGACAGTGTGTTCATGTCTTAGTATTTTAAGATTCAAATAGTTTCCAATAAACTGGGAAGACAAGTACTTGAGATAATACATGTCTCAATAACTGGGAATGATAAAGTGCAAAGAAAGAGTAAGCTACAATTGTCACCTCAAACAGAACAAGTTAGTACAGAGTTGTGTCATCTACAGTTTGTAACATAATCCACAGAAGAGCTGATACCCAGCCCAGAAAGTCAGCACATTTTTGCCAAATGTAAGTCGGCCCTAAAGATATGAACCTTTATTAAACAGCAGCCAGTAAAGCATGTATATCAGAAATGTACAGAGTACCCACAAGGGACATACAAGCATGTTATTTTACCATCTGATCATAAGCAATTTGTGTTCTTGAGATGGATGTCAAGGTTCACCTATTGAGCTTTGATTCACTTGCAAGGTAAATTTATGGACATCTGTATTTTGAGAACACAAAACTGTTTATGATCAGATGCCTGGTCGTAATCCTTTACAGCAGACCATTAGATTATGTTGTTAAGGTTATAACTTAGTATTTATCTCTACTTGACTTTAAATTTATGTAAAATTAACCGAATAACGCTAAAGTCAAATGCCCTATAAAACGCTAAAGGACGCTACTAAAGGTATTAAAAAAAATAAAAAAACAAAGAGCATTCTCAGTTTCTATAGTACTTGCCTTACATTCACAGACTCCATGAATCCGGTGGTCTGATTTTTAGCCCCGCTCCTCTCGGGCTCGCTCTGTGCCCCACCCGCCCCTATTAGTGCTAAATTTATAGCAGTGAAACCACACTCCCTCCTACCATAATCAATCAATTACTCCCACCTCATTAAAACCACCCCTTTGCCTTCTCTATCTGGTTGATCTTTCTCGTACTCATCCTGCTTAGAATACAATACTGAAATTATGTCCTTCCCTTTCATAGTGACACTACCCAAAATGACATTTACTGTCATTGCTACCCATCATGTTCATTCCATATCTTCTCACTTACTATGAAAATCAGTATTACCTTGAATTTCACAACCCAAAAAGCCAAGCCTCTTCCCTAACTGTACCTAACATGAAAGCCCACTTAATAAAATACATCTCCTTAACCCCTAAAAACTATCAACCTGTTAGCAACAAATACATTAATCCCAAAACCAAAGATTATCAAAAACTAATAAATTCTTGAAGCTCATAATTATCTTACAATACAACCTTATAATGGATGGGGACATCCACCCAAACCCTGGTCCATCCAATGCTGTTGACTGTAGCTCCCATGCCTGTATACCTACAGACAAGCCATCTATAATTAGGCCCACCATTCACTCCTGGCTTGTCACCTAAATGTCAGAAGCATAAACAACAAGGTAAATAACTTGCATGCCCTCTTAGCAGTTCATTGCCTTGACATACTTTGTCTAACAGAAACCTGGCTAAAACCACCAATTAAAGACAATGAGGTCCTTCTACCCAGGTATAACATTCTTCAGTTAGACCATACTAAGAGGAAGGGAGGAGGGTAACTGTACTCTTTAAAGCTGCTCTAAACTTTACCTTTGACTCATCACAACCACCCCAAGTTAACAATGCTGAAATTCTGTCTGCCAAACTTCAAATCAATAAAAATAAATGTATAAATATTGTTTGTGCCTATATTCCACCAGGTAACAATATAAGCACCCTAGAAGATATCCTGTCTTGGCTATCAAGTAACTACCCCCAAGAAACCATAGTTTTATTGACTGGAACACCTGTTCCTCAAAATCTTCTTCCACCCATGTAAATATACATGGGTTTACACAGATCATATCCTCCCCCACCAGAATCAGGAAACCCAACCACAAAGAAAGTACACTAGACTGGATACTTATTACTAGTAATCCCACAAGTCAGGAATCATCCCCAATGACCTAAGTGATCACTGTCTTACTTATGTAATTAAACATGAAAATAGGAATCCCCTCCAACCCACCTACAAAACAGTTAGAAGTAATAAGAATTTTAATCCCACTAACTTTCAAAATGAATTTAAACAATGTAATTGGTCTGCCCTAAAACATCTGCCACTGGATGAGGCAGTAGCCTATTTTATCTCCCAAGTTCCTTGCCATCCTTAATTCTCATGCCCCAGTATGCTCCATTAGAACCAAAATAAAAGCTGCTCCATGGCTCTCTAAAGAAACTAAATAAAAAATTGTACTAGGAAACGAGGCTTGCACCATTTGGCTTACCACAAAAATCCCTCTAGATCAAATTAATATTAGCAGCTAAGGAATGAGACAAAAAATCTATTTTACTAGACAAAAAACGTTTTATTGGCATCTTCAACAGAAGAATCAGAACAACCCTCTAAAGTTTTGGTCAGATATAAACCAACTTCTTCACCCATGACAAACCACAACTCCAACCCCCTCATCCTCTACCTATAAATCCTCAAAAGATGTTGCGAATACTTTCAGTAGTTTCTTTACAGAGAGCATCCAGTCCCTAGCTAGCAAACTAACCCCCAGCTGCTCTAACTCAAATGTGGATACACCTTCCACCCAACTCTCCTTTAGCTTCCAACCAGTTTCTACTGGGCTACTGCCTCATCCAGGCATTAAATATACTGATCCCAAGGATATTGCCAATATCCTGGCAGATCGATTCAGTGCCAACTTCACCCCCTCTCACCCCCTAAAGGGCCCATCTCAATACCGAAAGATTGCCAAATTCTGGTAATAATGGCCACACAGGTAAAAAACGCACTCTCCAAAGCTAAGAATACAGCATCCATGGGATCAGACGATATCCCGGGCTGTGTACTACATGAACTACAAAATGGACTGGCACCTCACCTAAGTGTCATGTTTAATCATAGCCTCACCTCAGGCTTTGTGCCCGCTGAGTGGCGCACAGCTGCAGTTACCACTCCACAAGGGGGTGCCACCTTGGATCCTGAGAACTACCGCCCCATCAGTCTGTATGTCTTCTTTTTAACAATGATCATTTAGTCCATCATTACTTGTATTGCTCAAATTCCTGCCTTTCCTTAAACTCACTTTTCCTCCTGAACATTATTTTGCATGTATTGTTCCCACAAATTTCTTTTATTTTTATGTAATTTGCTCCTTCCTTTCTCTCAAGACCCTACCTCCAATTCTTTTATCTGCTTTCCAATATTCAGTACTGCAGTTACAGTTGGTTTCCATTTTAGTTTCCATTTAATAATTATTTTTTTTTGACAGTCAGCATTAAACTTTAGTGTTCAGTATAATAAGGCGTTATACTGTGTCTGTGCAATTCAGATACAGCTCAAAAGAATAATTTCCTTGGTTATTACCATTTGCTCCTTCAACATTTCTGACCAAGTACTGTGTAGGAGAAATTTTTAAAATCTGCCAATTTCTTACATTACAAAAAAAAAAAAAAAAAAAACATGTTCCCAGTTACTATTGCCTCTTGGTCCCTTTACACCTCCAGCAGCTGCTACACCTCCAGCAGCTGCTATCTACTTGAGGAAAAATTCTCTGAAGTCTTTTTGTGGTATAAAATTACCTAATGCAAACACCTTCAAACAAAAATCCCAAACCTTCCAGATTTTGCATTCATGGGAGCCATAACAGACGTCCTCCGATTGTTCCTTTGTTTGTTACCTTTCCATTCTCTCTCTCTCTCTCTCTCTCTCTCTCTTTCTTTCTTCCTTATCTTTTCAAACCTTCTCTGATTCTTATAGTTAGCATATAATAGTTTATATTCCCTACTAATTATCCCTTTTTTAAAAAGTTACTTCTCTTCTAGACTTGACTTAAAACTCAACCAGAACTTGTCTTTCACTTGGCACGCTCCTTTCTCTTTCTCTGAGGGCAGTTTTTTCACCTACAGTCCAAACTTCTGTGTGACCTCATCGCACTCCATTACCATTCCTTTTCTCATCATTTGCTAATAAAACATTGATTCCTTTCCTATTTCTCTCCGGTAAATTCCAGCTCGTCTTGCCTATTCTCTGTACCCCTACTTGCAGTTGTTACTATTGGCAAAATCTAATTTCTTCATTCTTATGTTAGCTTAGTTCTTGGAATATTTTCCTTTTGCTGCTTTATCAATACAATATCCTATGTGGACCTTTTCCATTCTGATTTATAACGTGCGCTCAGGAATACTGTTGAAAGAAGCGACTGAAACAAGTAGCGAGTAGGGCAAACTTGTAGGGAATTTTCATACTGTAAATGGTTACTTGCTGCCTGTGAAATTAACCAAAAAGCACTGTGCAATCTATTTTTAAATACTGAACAAATGTATTCAAAATCAGTGATGTACTGATGACTTATGCTGGCTTTTTGAGAAAGTAAGTTCAGATAATTTTAAAAGTGAGCAGATCACAGTGTACTGAGTAAGAGTGTGGTGCTGGATTTTTTAGAAAACAAGTCTGTTAATTCTGAAGTGAGTCTACAGGACGAAGTAGTGACTACTCCATATATTTAGCTACAGTCTAAGCAATGTATGATTTAAAATCTAAGCCATGTATAAATAATACTGAAGCTAAGAATTCAGTGATATGGTGTTTCTGAAACAGCTCAAAAGTAGTGATGCACAGAAGTAAAGCTAATAACATTTCTGCATTGTGCTTTTTGCCCTGTGACTATGAATGAAATTCTGCTAGGGAAGTTTTGTAGCATATAAACGAATGGTGTGTTAAGAAAGAGGAACCTACAAATGAGAATGTTTTGTTTTATTTATTTATTTACAAAAAGGTTCATTACTGGATAGAAGGAATCGAAGGATGGCTATGTATAAGATTAATGGTTTCATGTTTTCTAGCGTGAAATTTTGAGTAAACTGCTGAAACAATTTAGAAGTATGGTATTGTATAGAAGTAAAAAAATACTGCTTATATGAAAGAGACATTTCTTGTATTTGTGACTTGACTTGTGTTTAAAGTAAATTAAATTCACTAGTACTACTGCTGTTGCTTTCTGAAGGGAATACTGTTGCCTCTGAAATGCACTGTTTTGGTAGAAACAGCTAAAAACTCTCTCTGTGTAAGACTTGCTTGTTAAAGAAGTAAAATCAAAGATGCGTATAGTATATGGAAACACTGGCAAACTGCAAAATTTAGTGCAATATGAAGTTATGCTAGCTGCTGTCGTTGTATGTGTATGTATCACCGACTTGTATTAGATGTCTTGATAAGCGGTGAGAAATTTGTTACAAGAGTGTATGAGACAGCTAGGTAAACAGCATAGCTTTCTGAGTAATGAATTGGTAATTTAAGGGACCCGTACACCTACCAGAATATTTGCCCTTTGTCCATACAGTGGCTTGTTTCAGCAATAAACATGGGCCTTTATGTCAGTTAAAGGGTCCTAAAAAGGAAGTACTTTCTTGGTGTTGCACTAAAGATTTTCCACGAGAAAGGTGTGTAAAAAAAAAAGTTGTTGTTGTATCTTTCGGCTTTTCCCGGTTAGCTGTCGCCACAGCAGAACTCCGGTCCGCTAATGATTGGCAGTAGATTTTTACGTACCGAGTTGCCAGCCCTGACACACAACCTTCAAAGAAGGTACACCCATTCACGCATGTCTCCACACAGGAGACGCTTTAGCTGAGAATCGAACAGGACAACATCTTATTGTATGGCGACAACGCTACCGCAGCACCACCACCGCAGCAGCAGTGTAAAAAGGTAGTGTTACTAAAATACAAGTGGAATTTTGTGAAACTAAAGTAGATGTAAGGTGTTGTTTCTGCAAATAAAAAAAAAAAGGATTCATTGTTGTGTAAAGTAAGTAAGAAGATGGTTATTCTGAAACCTTCTGAGAGTGAACTTGAGGGTTCACTGCTGTGTCTTTTTAAAGTAACGAGAAAGAAATTTGTTAAAAAAATCAGTTTCACCAGGTTTTCAAGTTTCCTGTACTGAAAAGAGAGGCAAAAGAGGCAGGTAAGTAAAACAAACCTGTGCTGCCATTATAGAAGGCAGTGAAGTGTTAAGCTGTGCTGAGAAACAGCAACATGAGCTAACAAAACATTGTGTTTGACAACCAAGCATGGTCACAAACAGTGACATGATATGAGAATGCTTTGCATCAGATTATCTATGGTAGGAGGTGAAAATGATGTTTTGCAGTCCAGTGTACAGTTATGCAAAAATGAAACCTTGTGTTGAAAATAAATATCATGGCTCTAAAGACGGTAAGAGCTGGAAGCGATGACACTGAACAGCAGGAAAAAAATAGTGTATGTGTTGGTGCTTGTTACAAGAAATATGGTTGAGTTAGGAAGAGCTAACTACAAACAAGAGAAAGCAAACGAGACTTTCAGTGCTGTGTAACTGCAGAACAAGGTTAGAGCATTAAGTGAGAACAAAAAATGCCAAGACAGACAGGGGTGTTTGTTTCCAAGTAGAGATAATTTAAAAGAAGTGTTGCAACAGATGTTTTCTAAAAATTAAAACAAAATGATGATAAAAGTTTTACAAGGTTCTGTCTGACCTTGACCATCAAAAAATTGGCAAAACTGAAAACTGTCTGACTTGTCCAAAAAGACACTCTGATCTGTTTTGTATAAGTGGAAACAGTAAAACACAAAGTAAACCTGAAGGTATTTAGCAACATCACAAACAACTGGTATTGAAATTGGAAAAGCAAAAAGTCAGTTTCACTCCTAAGATGATGTGCTTTAAGGAGGAAAAATTGTCACGAATTAATACAATACTTGCTGTAAAAGCAACATATCATCAGAATGTGCAAGCTGAAAGTGAGTTGCTAAAGGTACAACACCAGGAAACTGGAGTCAAGAACTGAATAGAAATTCATGTTTATAACATTGAAATAGCTTAACCTGTAAAAACAAAGTACACCTGAAAGAATAAATGAAAGCAAAGAAATGGCACTGAATAGTGAGGAGCTCAAAAAAGCTATAGGTGAAGACATGCCGAGGTGAAGTAGCAGTAAAATTCTTATTCAGCATATCTAGTGGTTGTTTTCTGTCATACAGGTAATGTGGAGGAAGCAAGACGGATATTGAAGATGTTTGATGACTATACTCCAGGATTGGCTGTGATACGTCTGCGTCGGGTGAGCCTGGAACGCCGACAGGGAAACTTGGAAGGTGCTGAGACTTTATTACGAGAAGCTGTTAAGGAGAATGAAGGCACACCCCTTGCTAGTTTTTATGCAATTAAACTGGCCAGGCATCTGCAGGAGTTACAGAAAAATTTGACAAAAGCTAGAAATGTTCTCTTGGAAGCTATTGAAAAGGGCTCTAAGTATTTTGAATAGGTCAGAATGCTGTTTGTAGCAACATTTTGAGTGCTGCAGTACAAGTTTCTTTTGGCACATCGGCCCAAGTTTTAGTCTAGCTGTTTTTGACTTTATAATTTTCTTTGTTTTATGGGTTAGTGAGCTGAGTCTTCCAAACACTTTTTGATTGTGATACAGACATGGAGACAGATTAGTGCTAATAGATAAAGATGGAATCATAAACTTAAGTGATGGTGTGATTACAGAATTGGTTTTTCACTTCTGAGATTTCTTAACATCTAACAAATGGAAATGTGTACACACTGAGTAGATGACCAATTATAGTATACAGGTTAGCATAAGGAGGACAAAACACACTAATTTGTGCGCTGAGTTTGAAACATGCAGATGTGCTTTATGTACAGTAACACACTGACAGTGTTAAGCCACAGTGGTGCAGCGGTAGCGTTGTTGCCTCACAGCAAGAGGTTCTCCCGTTCGATTCTCAGCTGGAGCACCTTCTGTGTGGAGTCTGCATGTCCTCCCAGCGGTCGAGTGGCATTCGACAGACATGCGTAGAATGGGCGTGCCTTCGTTGAAGGTTGGATGTCGAGCTGGCACCTTGGCACACACAAAACATCTACTGCCAATCATTAGTGGACTGGAGTTCCGCTGTGGCGACCCCTAATCGGGAAAAGCTGTAAGAAAAACAACATTCGCTAGTGCTAGAACAAAAATGCCAAAAGGAAGAGAACCTTTTTAAAATGGCCTAAGAAACAAAGTGGAAGTCATATTGCAGACTGAATGAACAGTATGTTTATCCAGCAGTTAACAAGTAAGTGCAAAGATTTAGAGGATGAAAATAAAAATCCAAAGTACATTTTCAGAGGAAGCAAACAGTCAAAACAATGGCTGTCAGCCATTGTTTTACATACTGAAATGGTGCAAGAGGATCCCTCTACAGTGGCAACCTTGGGTGTGTGTGTGTGGGGGTAGTTTTGTCAGGCAGACTGAGGACTGTTATACTAAGTTTCTTATGCTGAGGTAGCTGACCAGTATAAAGAATATGAGAAGCAGTCGGAGTCTAAACCTGATGAAAACGTCGTAACAAAACCCTACAGATGTGATTATAGAGCAGATAGTTATTGAAGCAAAAGTTGCAGATATACCTAGTCAAGTCAAGAGTGTACAAAATGCCTTACAGATGCTTCATATCGAATGTAGTCCAGTCATGAACTTTGAACACAAATGAGGAATATGTTAATGTAATGTAAAATAAACTTCAGTAAGAGAGCCAGGACCAGTATGATATACAAGGAAATCTCAAACAGTGAACATTAACAATGCAATAACAGATGAACACCTTGGAGAGAGAGTTGGACTGCAGTAAGTAGCCATGTTCTAGCCTTGGAATCATGTCATCTGCTGAAAGAGAGACATAGTAACAAGAATGACAGTAAACCAGATATCAGGCATTTGCTCACAGCAGCTTTGACCAAAATATTCAACACTGGAGTTTGTACAACAGAGGACTGCATAGGGCATAAGATGTCTAAGGTACTTTGCCTGTCTTCAGCTTAGATATATTGTCGGGCAGTGTTCAAACAAAATAAATTCTTTTGGAAGATGTACTCTGTAGCAATGAGTTTGTGGGCAGACCAATGTGAGATCTGGCTGGCTGGAGTGGCTCATATGGTATAATGTCCTTAGCAACTGCTTTGGAGTCTAAGGAGATGCATTTTTAAAGCAGACTGGAAGGAAGATCCACAGTTGCTCCACATCTAGGAGACCATCTCCCTCACTGTATGTGTGTATGTATGAAACAAAAAAGAACAGCTAGCTTCTTCCAGGACCAGATCAAACAAATGCCACCACCAACTAGTCCACAGAAATGTTGGAACAGGAATGTGCTGGGCTTGCAGAAACAATTTAGATGGTCCACGTATTTATTATACCAGTGTATTCTACGCTTTTTATTTTTTATATTTTCCCCTAACAGATTTGGTTGTTTTTCAATTGAATTGTACAGCTTATGGGTCACATTAAAGGTGGGAAAAGTTTTGAAATGATTTATTGTGATTCATTTTTTATATCACAAAAATCTGGCATTTTAACAGGGATGTGTAAACTTTTTATATCCACTTTATATATATATATGTAATGTATGTATATGTGTGTGTGTCTCCCTCTATGTATATGATTAGTAAATTTTTATGTTTTGTGTGTGTTGCGGGTGACATTCCTTGTGTCATCTGCTCAGAATTTGTAATACATGTACTACCAGCACATTTGGTCAAAGTCTCAGAATTTCAACAAATGTCTTTAGCCTGTTTTCTGAGATTAGCATAGAAGGGACAGTGGGTTTTAGCCATTTCTCCACTGTAGTACGACCTTGGTATGTATAATTAGTGGGGGTTATGCGGACACTGCCCACATTTGGGATGCTGGGGACTTGCTCTTCCCTCCACAATCAGCATTGTCTAAAGGAGTATGTTTTTGTCTGTGTTTTGACCTTTTGAGGTCGTTCTTTTATGGGTCAATCATTTGTTTGTAACAGTAATAGAAGTGTGTGTGTGTGTGTGTGTGTGTGTGTGTGTGTGTGTGTGTGTGTGTGTGTGTGTGTGCGCGCGCGCGCACTTATACTCATGGCCTATTACAGACCTTCAATAAGCTTGCAACCCTTTAGTGTCCAGTCATACTCCCTTATCACTGTATCCAAATTGTTTCAAACTTTAACAGACTATGCTTAAAGGAAGTTTATATATTTAATGAAGTAAAAAAAAAAAAAAAGCTGACTTGATTGAACTACATTGTATGTTTGTAATAGCATTAACTATTCCTGTACTCTTTATAGGCTTCTAGGAGGAGAGCTATGTCTTAAATTCCATGTCATCAAGGACCGTGCCCTACTGGATCTATTTAACTTGTTTCCATAAAGCAAATAGCTCCAGAAACACTCATACTAAGGATCCAGAACCCCACCAGTACTTAATTAAAACATTAGCCTGACAGATTTATTACCCAACAACAGTGAACCCATCTGGAACGATTTTGCCTTTGCATGTTAAACAGAATGGCACCCTGAACATCTTTCAAGAACCTTGATCATGAAAGACAGTTACAGAGGCTAGAGCTGCAGAGCTCACCTGTTCAAGCTGGGAGTATACAGAATGCCTAACCGATACTCCATCAACAGGCTTGTCACTTCGTCTGTTGGCCTGTTGTGTTTTTCTCTCCTTTAAGTAGGAGGTACATCTTGAGGGTGACAGAGAACAAAAATGTGCATTTCATGATGATTAATAAATGCATTTCATCAAAAGAATGTGGAATAAAAGATTGATAACTTTCATTTAATCTGAACTGAAACAAAGCTCCAGTATTAATCATCACTGTATCCCTTTAATGTTCAGGAGTTCAGATGATTGTGTGTCAAATAAATTAAAGTAAACATAAATCACCCATTGGATAGTACAGATTACCTACACAATAATAGTAAAAGATCTCTGTAAATGTACAGTGGTGAAATATGCAGTATTCAAAGTAATGCCTACACTTAAAACACACTTTCCACACAGTTTGCTGTATAAAGAAATATTTTAAAGGGCTGTATTCCCCTTAAAATGATTAAGATATTGAGCCAAACACTTGATGTTCATAAAGCTGAACCTACATTCATTTGGCAGAAGGAAGTTTAGAGTATTGTTCAACAAAATGTGTCAGTGTCTGTTAATAACCTGTTACTCTCAAACATTAGCCATGGTGATGTTAGCATATTTACTATCACTTTTGTAACTAATTTTTGTAAATATGTTTTATGCTGCACATTGTCTGTGTTTTGCCTGATGATCAGATCATTGAGCCCAGCATACTGAATGGCATTTTGTCAAGTTGGCTGCTGCATGGCCAAAATGAGTTGCCACTCCTGTGGGACCCGTGTGTGTGTGTGTGTGTGTGTGTGTGTGTAATACTTACATATGTGTGTATATTATATAATATGGATTCCTGTATTTTGGCTGAGTGACAGTTTTGAAAAATGGTTGCAAGTCAGTTTAGTTGAATGATACAAATTGATGGCAATTTTGACTGCAATTCAGTTTCACTGAATGTGGCATATCTGCATATAGTTGTGCAATACAGCCTTTGCATGTTAAACAGAGTGACATGTAGAAGAATATGGAGAAGCTTCAGCAAGTGCTTCTGCTTAGCTATTGGTAATCACTGCTGATGGTTTATTTAGGTGCTCTGGCAGTGATTCGCTCTCTGTGGTATGTTCACTTTTCTATACAGTTGTGTGACTGTGAAGTTAGTGTATTTGAGTAAGTGTGACACCGAGGGGGCAAGGGGGGGAACTTGCCCAATGCAAAACTATTGTTTATGGGAAAGTTTTCCCTTTTTGTTTTTGATTTGTATCATGATTCAATTAATTTGTATTCGATTAGATGGCATGCTTTACACCCTGTACATCCTTACTCATGTGCTAACCCTTTCCCTAACTGTGCTGATGCTGCCCCTAACTCCAGCCCCAGACATTACCTTTCCAAAAATCTTTTCTCTAACAGTACTCTTCGGCCTATTCATAACAGAAGCACTATGCTCTGTTACATAGCATAGTATAACCCAGCTATGAGTCGGTACCTCTCCCATTCACTCAAACCCTACTGTAGTACAGCAATGATTTGAACATATGTAGAAGGTCAGGTTTTAAACTAGGTGGCCTGAAGAGTGAGTGGATTCATTAGATACCTGTTGTGCAATAACACTGTTAGTTGATCCATTCATGAGCAAGAAATGCTAAAGGTGAAGCAGGCATGGTCAAACTGGTGTCGGTAGTTAAGCAATAAAAGCTGTTTATCTTTCCTGCCATCTGGATTGGAAGATCATGTCACAAATGATTGCTATTTAGGTACCATATGACATACCATTGTAACCACCCTCGATCCCAGAATTTGGTTGAAATAAAGTTTCTTTAATCCATTGTAGGTCCTCAAACCACACATATTTTAAAACTGAATGCTGCGTACTGTAGAAGGTAGAAAGTAAACAGCACTGTCTCTCTCTGTCATACCTGTCCTGATTGCTTGTGGCCTACAGATTTTTGTCTGTTAAGGTTATAAGAAACATGAGTTCCTTAATGATGCAACACAGTGGGTATGTAGAAATCTTTGTGCACCATTTCATACTCGCGGATCATGCTAGTTATGTTTTATTTATTTATTTTTTTAATGAATTCTGTATGGGTCTCACATGAAGAGGGACGTACTTATCCAGGTTACTATGTTAGGCAGAGGCATATACTATACGTACATACATACATACACCCACATGCACACACGCAGCGTAAAAACTTGGTGAGATTGTTGGGTACAAGTTTGTTTTTAGGGAAAGTGGAAGAACTTTCATTAGCTATGCAACTTTGTCAGAGTACAGTGTTTTTAATGAAAACAAGGGTTGTATGTGTGCCATTTTATTCTACAGCTTTATTTTAGACTCCTGGCTAAATTATTTACTGTTTAAGCTTTAAAGGTATTTTCTATAAAGAAAATAATTTGTTTCCTTGCTTGCTTGTAATGTGCCATCTTAATTATTTCCCACAGATGCAGATTTTTAACAGATTTCAACACTTCAAGATGTAATGAAATTGAATTATCTTCCAGTGATTTGCAAGTTACGATAAGGAGATTGTGACTTCTATGTGTATATAGCCAAACTTCTAGTTTCTGTAAAGGAGCCTGTCCACTTAACAGTTGGTCTTCTGAAAAAATTGTACAGCAAAGATGTCTGACAAATATAAAACAACACGGACCAAAGAGCTGGAATTTGGTGGAACACTAGGTAAGAATTATAGCACATATGTCTTGACATTGCAGGTTTAGAAACCCCATTTTCATCTCGACGAGGTAAGTTGGTCAATTATGCCTGGGGCATGATGTAACTAGGCACTTTTGTAACCACAAATTTGATCTTTACTTCTCACCAGTTCTTAAGATATGAAAGGAGGGGCTGGCATAATGATCAAGGTCTTTACCTCCAGATATAAAGTACAGACAAAGTACAGGGATTGATTCTGATGTCTTGTTATTGGTTAGGCGTGTAACAGTCTGCTGATAGCTTGGTCTTTACTTATGAACCTATAAATAACACTCCCCAGCTTATTTCAACTGAGGTCAGGGTTTGGCATATTGGTTAGGGTGTTTATGTCATAGTCACAAGATACAGAGTTTGATTCTCATCTTTGAAAGGGAAATTGGCTAGATATGTAATAACCTGCAGGGGCAGCTAGCCTAATACTTGCCTATGAATAAAACATGTTTCAGCACCATCATTTAGTTAATTTCTTTGGGCTTTTTAAGTAAAACAAATATAAAAATGCATGTTTTTAGGTAAGAGTGTATGGCGTTCCCTTACTTTCTGCCCCAGCTATTGGATCACAATTGCTGGTTATCCTAGAGCATGTATAAAGCTGTTATGTTGGGAGCTTTGACCTCAGTTGAAGTAAGCTGGAGAGTGTTATTTATAGGCTTGTAGGCAAATACTTAAATTACAATGCATTTGTTTGTCAGCAGGAGACACTTAAGTATGGTCTGCTGTCGTTTAAGTGCATTTATTCTGTCTCTCCTACATATAAACAGTCTCCTTCTTCTTTTTTCGGCTGTTCCAGTTGGGGGTTGCCACAGTGGATCATCTGTTTCCATTTCTTCCTGTCCTCTGCATCTTGCTCTGTCACACCAACCACCTGCATGTCCTCTCACCACATCCATAAACCTTATCTTAAGTCTTTCTCTTTTCCTCTTGCCTGACAGCTTCATCCTTTTCCCAGTATATCCAGCATTCCTCCTCAGCACATGTCCAAACCAATGCAGTCTCACCTCTCTGTCTTTGTCTCCAAACCATCCAACCTGGGCTGACCCTCTTGTATACTGATTCCTAATTCTGTCCATCCTCATCACACCCAGTACAAATCTTAACATCTTTAACTCTGCCACCTCCAGCACTGACGCCTGCCTTTTTGTCAATGCCACCGTCTCCAACTCACATAACAGAGCTGGCCTCACTACTTCGTGTAGACCTTCCCTTTCACTCTTACTGGTACCCATCTGTCATAAATCACTCCTGACACTCTTCTCCACCTTGCCTGTACGTTTTTCTTCACCTCTCTTCCACACTCACCATTACTCTGAACTGTTGATCCCAAGTACTTAGACTCATCCACCTTTGCCAGCTCTACTCCCTGCATCCTCACCATTCCTCTATCCTCCCTCTCATTTACACACACATATTCTGTCTAAGTCCTGCTGACCTTCATTCCTGTCCTCTCTAGAGCATATATCCACCTCTCCAGGGTCTCCTCAACCTGTTCCCTGCTCTCATTACAGATCACAATGTCATCCGCAAACATCATAATCCACGGGGACTCCTGTCTGATCTCGTCTGTCAACCTGTCCATCACCACTGCAAATAAGAAAGAGCTCAGAGCTGATCCTTGATGTAATCCCACCTCCACCTTAAACACATCCGTCACTCCTACTGCAAACTTCACTACCGTCACACTACCCTCGTACACATCTTACATACTTCTCTGTCACACTGTCACAGAGTATAAGATAGTATGTAGTGAGGAGTGACGGATGTGTTTAATCCCACCTCCACCTTAAACACATCCGTCACTCCTACTGCAAACTTCACAACTGTCACACTACCCTCGTACATATCTTACATACTTCTCTGTGACTCCTGACTTCCTCATACAGTGCCACAACTAATCTCTAGGTACCCTGTGATTTGCTTTCTCTAAGTCCACAAAGACACAATGCAACTCCTTCTGACCTTCTCTATACTTCTTCATCAACACTCTCAGAGCAAACATTGCATCTGTAGTGCTCTTTCCCTGCATGAAATCATACTGCCGGTCACTAATCATCACCTCCCTTCTTAACCTAGCTTTGACTACTCCTTCCCATAACTTCATGCTGTGACTGATCAATTTTATCCCTCCTGTAGTTACTACAGCTCTGCACATCACCCTTAGTCTTAAAAATCGGTACAAAACACTTCTTCTCCACTGTTCAGGCATCCTGTCACTTTCCAAGATTTCATTAAACAATTTGGTTAAAAACATCCACTGCCATCTCTCCTAAACACCTCCATGCTTCCACAGGTATTTCATCTGGACCAACAGCCTTTCTATTCTTCATCCTCTTCATAGCTATCCTTACTTCCTCCTTGCTAATCCATTTCACTTCATGATTCACTATCCCCACATCATCCAACCTTCTTTCTCTCTCATTATCTTCATTCATCAGCCCCTCAAAGTACTCATTCCATCTGCTCAACACACTCTCCTCTCTTGTAAGTACGTTTCCATCATTATCCTTTATCACCCTTATCTGCTGCACATCTTTCCCAGCTTGGTTCCTCTGTCTAGCCAATCTGTACAGGTCCTTTTCGCCCTCCTTGGTGTCCAACCTTTCATACAACTCTCCATACGCCTCATCCTTAGCCTTCACCACCTTTCTCTTCACCATATGCCTCATCTCCTTGTACTCCTGTCTACTTTCTTCATTTCTCTCTGAAAATCCCACTTCATCTTCTCCAGCCTCTTTCTCTGTATACTCTCCCGTACTTCCTTGTTCCACTACCATGTCTCTTTGTCCTCCTTCCTCTGTCCAGATGTCCCACCTAGCACCTTTCAAACAGCTGTCTCCCTTATGAGCTCTGCTGTAGTTACCCAGCTACTCAGTAACTCTTCACTGCCACCCAGTGCCTTTCTTAACTTTTCCCTGAACTCCACCTCACAATCATTCTTTTTCAGCTTCCACCATTTGATGCACTGACCTCACTCTCCTCCTCCTCTTCTTGATCACCATCATCCTACAGACCACCATCCTAACTACACTTTCCCCTGTCACCACTTTACAGATGTTCATCGTGTTTCACTATTGCAGTCATTACATTTGGGTAATCTGCTGGCAGGTTGCCCTTAGTCAGCCTGATTAACAAAGTCTTGTGTCTTGCATCGGTTGCTGTCCCTTCTTCCATGACGTCAGGTCATCAGGGGTATAAAACATGCAGCCGATGCCATTACATCAGTCTTTCTTGCCGCGTGGTGCCCGAAGCAGAAGCAGTTCGCAAGTGCCGGTCGGCCGACTCCTGAAATTTTAGTTTTCGAGTTTCAGAACCAAAGTCTTCAACTTAAAGCTAAGTACCCCATTGGGGAAACTTTTTCTTGCTCCTTACCGATGTCAGTAAAAGTTAATTGTATTACTTGTGGGAAGCAAATACCTCATAAGGATTTTCATTTGTACTGTATTCCTTGCCTAGGCTCTGACCATGACGAACCTTGCTGTCGGTTTTGTGCTTTATTTAATCAGCACACTATCCGTCATTGGTACATTTTTGCTTCAAAATATTTCATTTCTCGGTTTAATTATCCAGAAATGACATTGGTTAGCCATCCGACTACCAGAATACCAAAAAAATGCAAAGAAAAAGTCAGAGACAGGCCGATGAGGTCCAAAACTGCCGATGACGCTTCTCCTAAGCCAGTCGCCAGTTCGCCGGTACTCAGTGAGGTACTTTTGCAGCCCCTGATACCTGCTACTTCTGATTCGCAGGCCTCTACTGAGACCCATTCGGAGTCCGGTATGCCACAAGATGCTTCACCTAAGGAACCCGCAGATGTCTCTACCTTGGATGGGTCCAGAGCCGCTGAGCAGGCACCGGCTTCTGAGGGTGTATTCAGGCCTACAGACTTGCATATTAAACTCCAACTTCAGTGCTAAGGCCTAAATCTCGATCTATGTCTAAAAAAATGATGCCCAGGCCACATGTTCAGGCCCCTATGCCTAAAAAATAAATTATCAAAATGGCCGAAGATTTAATTACTCTAATCAGGGGTAGTCACCCCCCCCCCCCCCCAAGAGGCCTAGGATTGAATTTGACTATGAATCTTCTGAACAGGACACTGTTTCTTCTGACTCTTCTAATGATCTGGATTTGTCTATACCTACTTATGAGGACTCTGATGCAGAGGATTCCATTCCCTCTGCTTCTCCGCCTGAGGATTTCTCTTTTGGGGACACTTTACATACCTTAAGGGAGCATTCCCACTGGGAAAGTCAGAATGTCTCTGAATCCAAAAAGAGGCTTAGGGATTTCCTTCTTCTTCCTCAGCATAGGCCTTTGGCTATACCTCTTGTACTAGATATTGTTGATGATGTGTTTAAGGAATCCAGTATGGCCCCTGATTCCTTTCCTCCGGCCCCTAGCAAACAAGATAGATACTGCATGGTTCCTGAGTCTCATAAATTCCTTTTCAAAAATCCTGTTGTGGACCCTGAAACCATTTCTCAGGGGCCCAAGGGCATTAAGGCTTCTACTGCTAAAAATCCTACCCCTTCTGATAGAGACTCCAAGGCGCTGGATAGATGGAGTAAAAAGGTTTATACTTCTGCAACCTTGGCAATCAGGGCTTTAAACTGTCAATTCCATATGCTAAAATATCAACAGCATATCATGGGACTGCTTAAACAGAAAATGATGTTGATTTCTGACTGTGTGGAGAATAAAGATTTGCAGGATGTTTTGCATTCAGCTGAACAAGTTGGCAAACCTACTTTGCAATGTGGTTTTGATTCCTTAGTGGCCTCATGTAGAGCTGCTGTTACTGGGTCTATGCTTAGAAGGCATGCTTGGCTTAAGGAGCAATCTCTACCTGATTATGTTAAAGCAAAGCTTTTGGATGCTCCTTTACAGCAGGACCGCTTATTTGGCAATAAGGCTGAAGAAGTTCTAAAAAAAAGATGGAAGATAAAGCTAAATCTATGCAAACTGTGAAAGATTTCTTACAAGTGCAACCTCCTAGATTTAGTAGGCATTGGCCTACTAAGAACTGGTCCTTTCCAGCTCCTTCCAGAGCCATTACGGCCAGACCCAGACATTCCAAAACCACCAGGTTTCAGTCACAAGGGACTTTCAGAACTAAGCAATGGGGTGTTTCCACTTCCATATCTGGAAACAACAACACACCCACCCTATGGTAAACAGTCTCAATGACTTCCCTTTGAAATTACCAAGCACTTACCTCTTAGCCGCCCCTTTGAGGGAAAAACTGGCTCTTCATTCAAAAAACAGGCAACTTATAACCCAGGACAAATGGGTTTTAAATGTAGTGTCCCAGGGATACAGATTTCATTTCCACACGCTGCCAACTCCAGACGGGTGGCCAGAGCTGCCCCCAAATCAGTGGGCAGAGGCTCAGAAATGAGTACTTTCCCTCTTAAACATGGGGGCTATTCAACTAGTATCAGAAGTGGAAAAGGGACAAAGTTTCTATTCCAGACTTTTCCTGGTACCCAGAAAAGACAAATCATAGCGTCCAATTCTGGACCTGTCTACTCTAAACACCTTTCTGGACATTCCAAAATTCAAGATGCTGACTCTTCACCAGTTACTTTCTATGCTAGGCAAGGATGCCTGGTTGGCAACTCTCAACTTAAAAGAGGCTTACCTGCATTTCCCAATCGGGGAATCTTGCAGAAGATTCCTACGCTTCACAGCAGGCTGCATGCATTATCAGTTCTTTGCACTGCCCTTTGGCTTGTGTACTGCGCCCAGGGTATTCACAAAGTGCCTGGCTCCATTAATTGCATTTTGCAGGCAAAGAAATATTCAAATGTATCCATACCTGGACGATTGTCTAATTCAGGCAGAAAACCAGGCCATTCTTCTAAAACGTCTGGCGTTTGTAAAAAGACTTCTAACCTGTCTAGGGTACACCATAAACAAAAAGAAATCT
Organism: Protopterus annectens; assembly: GCF_019279795.1. Lineage (NCBI taxonomy): Eukaryota > Metazoa > Chordata > Ceratodontiformes > Protopteridae > Protopterus > Protopterus annectens. Next base: position 408,997,154 of record NC_056738.1, read on the forward strand.
CAACTGGTACCCTCTCAAAAAATGACATTCCTGGGTGCAAGCTTGAATACAACTGCCCAGATGGCTTTCCTTACGCCAGAAAAGCAAATTCATTTGATGACTTACTTCAAACAGGTGGCCACAAAACCCTGCTATCTGCAAGGTAAATACTGCAAGCCTTTTGGTTCATGGCCTCATGCATTCTTCTAATTCCATATGCAAGATTGCATATGAGGAAACTTCAGTGGTACTTAAAAAGTTTATGGAGTCAACATTGCCACAGCCTGGAAACAATGATTCCTATCATACCTTACCTGCGCCTAGAGTTCCTATGGTGGGCAGAGGCCTGCCACCAAAACAAGGGACTGCCATTCACACCACCCCCTGCTGCCCAAACCCTAACTACAGATGCATCAGACTATGCATGGGGGGCTCATCTGGCAGGGAAGTGCATTCAGGGCAAATGGAACCCAAATCAAATGCACCTTCATATCAATCAAAAATTAATGCTAGCTTTACAGAATTCACTGACAGCCTTCAAGGACTACCTTCATCCAGGACAATTACTGATAAAGATGGACAACACCACAGTTATGTGGTACATAAGCAGGGGGGTACACATTCCTACCCCCTCTGCAGACTAGCCATGGCATTGTGGAACACGGCCTTGAGCTACCAAGTACAACTACAAGCTCAATTCCTGCCAGGAAAGCAGAATGTTCTGACAGATGAACTAAGCAGAAATCTCATGGACCCTCACGAATGGAAACTGGAACCACGGATTTTCAACATGTTGACACGCAAATGGGGGAGCTCAGACATGGATCTTTTTGCCTCACCCCAGAACTACCAGTTGGACAAATTTTGCACAAGAACTCATCACAAAAAAGCCTGGAAAGTGGATGCTCTGTCCTTCAGCTGGAAAAACCTATCGGTCTATGCCTTTCCCCCCTCTGCCTTTGCTCTCCAAAGTTCTACTAAAATTCAAACAGGACAAACCAAAAATTATTTTGATTGCTCCAGACTGGTCTTGCCAACACTGGTACCCACTCCTGCGCAGTGTGTCACACATTTCTCTGTGGCACCTGCCTCAGACACCTTCCTTACTGTCTCAGCAGGAGAACCAAATTCTGCCCCCACAGCTCCAAACATTGAATCTTGCAGCTTGGCTAATCACTTAAATTTACCCTTAGCATCCCTTAGCAAACCTGTGATGGATGTCATTTTGGAGGCGAGAGGACCTAGTACTAGAAAATCTTATGCTGACAAATGGAAAATATTCTGTGCCTGGAATCAATCTCAAGGGATAAGCACAGCAGTGCCCAATTTACCTCAGATTTTGCTTAACTGAGATGCTTCATAAGGGCCTGTCTTTTTTTCTTCCATAAAACTCCATGCCTCAGCCATTTCAGCTCATTACAATACAGACCCCCCCTCTTCTCTCATCCTCTTCTAAAGCAGTATCTCAGAGGGGACAAAAACTTGAGACCACCCAGGAGAGCTCCAACCCCTGCCTGGGACCTTAACTTTGTATTGGTGAAACTCACTCTACCTCCTTTAGAGCCAGCTGCAACTGCAGACTTAAAATTTATTTCCTGGAAAACAGCCTTCGTTTTAGCAATCACTTCAGCTAGAAGGATATCTGAATTATAGGCCCTTATGGCAGTGGAGCCTTTCATCATCTTTCGTGCGGACAGGGCGTCACTCAGGACCAATCCATCATTCATGCCCAAGGTGGAATCCAGTGTGGCTCTTAATCAGTCCATTCATTTGCCAACTTTCTTTCCCAATCCACAGAACAAGGGAGAGCAGATTCTGCATTCATTGGATGTACATAGACAACTTAGATTCTACTTGGACAGGACTAAATCTCGAAGAAAATCTGAACAACTGCTGGTAGCATTTGCTGCAGGGGCAGAGGGGAAGGCTATTTCAAAGCAAACCATTTCTAAATGGATAAGCCATTGTATTAATTTCTGTTATAAGCACCATGGAAAACCTATCCCCCAGGGGATCAGATCTCATTCCACCAGGGCTACATCTACTTCAGCAGCCTTTCTCAGAGGTGTTCCTACCAGGGATACTCTAGAAGCTGCTACCTGGAGTTCAGTTCATACTTTCACCAAGCATTATCACTTACCACTTTTCTCTAAATCCAGAGCTGGCTTTGCCACTGCTGTTTTGCATGACCTTATAGTTGGTCCTAATGCTGTATAAAGCCATCCTCTCAACCTTAGCTTTGGGAATCTACCCAAATGTAATGACTGCAACAGTGAAACACGATGAACATAGTACAGTTGTGTACACTTACCATAAATGTAGATGTTCGAGTGTATTCACTGTTGCAGTCCTGGTTACCCTCCCTCCAGCCCCCTGTTTTTCTTTTACTATACCTCTTCTTTCTTTTATTATGCTTAAAAGCCTTTTTGGTGTATTTGCTTTTGTTTTGGGGTATATTTTTGTGTTTTTTATTATAGATATATTTTGCTCCCCATTAGGGGCATCTGACATCTGGGGCAAGAAAAACTGATGTAATGGCGTTGGCTGCATGTTTTATACCCCTGACGACCTGATGTCATGGAAGAAGGGACAGCAACCGATGCAGGACCCAAGTCTTTGTTAATCAGGCCGACTGAGAGCAACCTGCCAGCAGATTACCCAAATGTAATGACTGCAACAGTGAATACACTCGAACATCTACATTTATGGTAAGTGTACACAACTGTACTTTTCCAATTTCCTTCAGACTGGCCCTCCTGCATAGGATATAATCCTCCTGTGTGCATCTTCCTTCACTCTTGTATGTCACTCTATGCTCCTCCCTGTTCTTAAAATACGTATTAACCACAGCCATGTCCATCCTTTTTGCAAAATCCACTACTATCTGACCTTCTGTATTCCTCTCCTTAACACCATCCCTACCTATCACTTCCTCATCCTCTCTATTCCCTTCACCAACATGCCCATTGAAATCCGCTCCAGTCAGCAGTCTCTCACCCCTGGGTACACTTTGGTAAGTGAGAATGATGTAGTAAAATGTAAACAAAGTAATTATAGGGATAGTAGAAAAATATAGAAACCTTATATTCGAAGGAAGAAGTTGAAAGTATAGAAACAGTGTATAAAAAAGAAGTTAAAAGGGGAATGTGAAACGTTTTTCAAATAGAGCAAAATGTTAATGAGGGGAAAAAAAACCCTGGACTGAATTAAAAAATAAAATTGGAAGAGATTGTAAATGAAGGGAAGGAAGAATCAACAGCAAGCTTGGATGGGTTGAATTTATGGGGGAGAAAATATATTTGAAAATATTGAAGGTTAGAGGAAGGGATAGAAGAAAATAAAAAAGTAGCTGCTGGGATGGTTACATTTATATGGAAGAAAGATAATAAAAATAAGAAGTGGAGGCCCATAACATTGTGAAATACCGATTATAAAATATATGAAAATGTTAGAGAGGAAGGGGTTTGTGGGGTAAAGGACAAACTGAATGAAATGTTAGTACTAAAATAAGTAATAGATGCTATTTTAAGGGAGAAAAAAAGATCTAAGATTAGTTGTTTGTGATGTAGCAAAATCATTTGACTCAGAAAGTCATGTAGCCATGTGGGACACTGTAGTGGATTATGGGGTTGGAGAAAAGTGAAAGCATTGGTGTTATGAAATGTTTTTGATGAAGGTTATAGAAAATAACGCAACGTAAGAAAAGACAGTGTGTTTTTTGTGGTGTTTTTTCTATGGATAAGGTTATGGAAAATGGTTGGTTAGGAAAGAAATATTGAAAGGGGGCAAATGGTTACCTGAGTATGTATGTATTTGTGCTGGTAATTAATGCAATAATAACAAATTTACATTAGTGAAATGAGAGAAACAGGATGGGAAATGGAAGTGTAATAATACCTGTCTCTTTCATATGCAGATGATTTAGTTATTATAACAAAAAATATAGTAGTGGATGAGGGAAATTGTGGCAAGGATGGTAAGGGTATTAAGTAAAGCTGAACAAAGTTAAATAGATCAAACGGGTTGGTGAAATGATAATATTAATGGGATATATTTTACTAGAAATTATGTAAGCATATTGAGAAGTGGGTCTGGTAATAAAAAAATGAGAGAAGTTCTGGAAAGAAGAAATAAAGACATTTATTGGTGGAAAACATTTATTTTATCCTTTAGAAAAAGGTGTGTCTCTGTGTAGGGAAAGTTGGGATATTTATGCGTATGTATGTTTCATGGAAAAATGGGAAAACTTAGTTTATCTGGGGATCCAGACTCAGTCCAGTTAGATGGCAAATTGTATGTAATGTGAAAGAAGGAGGAGCTTTCAGTTAAAAAAAAATCCACTTGTATATTTTTTAATGGCTATACACCTTTTGGGGTATTAAAAATATATAGGAGAAGGAAAGCACAGTCATAGGGAAAATATTGTATGTGCAATATGGAAATATGGAGAAAAGAAAAGTAAAAGGGGAGAAGATGATGATATGTAAAGTTGATGAAGTTAAATATGGAAAGGGATTGTATAATTTGCTAAGGAGAAATGTTATGTAATATGTCCATGGAAGGATCACTAGGATGTGGTTAAACAATAAAAATAGAAGGTAAAGATTATTTTTATGAGGCTGGAGATTTTTTTATGTAGATTTATTAATGGATAAGCAGCCAGCAATTAGTAGTATGAAATTTGAAGCAATGGGGGACAGAAAAATGGTTGTAACAAAGTGTTATTGTTTAGGCATTTAATAAAGAGAGATTTTTTGTTTTGAAAAATAAAATTAAGTGGGAAGGTTTTCAAAATATAACCATGGTTATAATACCGTGAAGAGGAGAAAGAAAACAATGTAGGATATTGATAGTAATAGCATGGGTGTTGTGGAAAAGATGACATGATGAATTGCTGTATAATAACTATAAGAATCCTGGTGTGTTGGAGAAAAGGTGGGGGCATAGAATGAAAAAATATAAAGATTTACACTATTTACAATAAATTCAGTATTTTAATGTAAATAGAATGCAAGGGGAGTTTGTATTTGTATTATAAAACAACCCATACTCTTTTTGTTTTTGATAAGTGCCATGGGATCTTTTACAACTATCCAAGCCGCCACCACCAATTCATTTTAACATCTCATCTAAAGGATGGTACACTTGGGGTGCAGCACCTGTCTTATGCTATTTTTATTGCATAAAGGTATCAGTTTCAGCCTAAATATTTTTTTCATTTATTTGCAGATGGCTACTGTATCACATACATCTTATATATGCTATCTAGTCACAAAGAAATATGCTGTTTGTTCACTTCACAGATATTTATAGGCATCACAGACAGTGTTGATTACTTTTAATGTACTAATGAATAATCTGCATTTAAATATATCCTTTCAATTTTTACAAAACATAAGAGTATTGCTTTCCTTTTATTCTTGCAGGTGCTGTAATTCTCCCATTCCTTTTGCCCAGTACAGTATTTTATCTGATTATATCATGTGGTACGAAGGAGGCAAGTGTTTTCAACTTTCCACCACCACTTCCTGAGCTGGGTGAACTTTGGAACCCTATAACTTTTTTACTATTCTTGTGCTGGATTGGGCTGCAAGCTGCGTTTTATGTGTGTCCTGTAGGAAAGGTGAGTCTAATCATTTTCACCAGGATTCACATTTTTAATTTATATTTCAAGGTGTGTGTGTGTGTGTGTGTGTGTGTGTGTGTGTGTGTGTGTGTGTGTGTGTGTGATATATAGATATGGGTCTACTTGACATTACCGAAATACCAGAAGACTGACTTTCAAAATACCGAGACCAGAATCGCAAAAGTACAGAATTCCGAATCTTCATAATGCCGAGTGTGAGAAAACTGAAAACTCTGATGTATGGATTGCCAGCAAGAGTGCAAGAAGTATTACGTAAGGCTTTGGAAATATAGGTATGTCTCTTTAAAGTTCTGTGATTTAAAAGAATATGGCGAATGTTTTGTAATTGGCAATTGTGGCAGTGTGTACGGAACAATCCAGTAACCAAAAGGTATTTCACCTTTTCCCCACTGTAGTGCAATCTCAGAGTTGGTATATTTAGTTGGGGGGAGTGCAGCCCCCCACGTTGTTAGCTTTTGGATGTTTCAGTTTAGAAAATAAAGGTTCGGAGATAGTTGTAGATATTGTGTGAGGTTTAGAAGCTGTGTTGATAATTAGGATTTATTTGTTAATGCATTAATAGTTGTTTACATTAGGGTTCATGTTGTGATTTGGAGAGTGTGTTGTTTAGTAGTGAACGGCATTGTACAGTTTTGCTGTTTTGTTTTAGTTCTCTTGTGGTGTAGGGAATAACATGTAACTTTGTAACTTTTGAGTCATTATTTTGAAAGTCAGCATTTTTAGGTGTCGGTATTGTGTAGTTTTAGATTTGTGGTCTCAGTATTTTGAAAGTCAGTGGTTTGGTGTTTTGGTAATGTGAAGTATATATATATATATATATATATATATATATATAATGTGTACACACACGCACACACACACACACACACACACACACACACACACAGTGTGTGGGGGGGTCTCTGAGGGTCTCTGTGCGTCTGTATGCGTATTGTCTGTGTGTAACACAGTGAGATCTTCAGTAGTAGTTTTGATTTATTCTGTTGACTTTTCCCATCTACGTTTCAGAAGGAAATTTTAATTGCCAGTAAGTTAATCTTTTGATAAGGATGTAATGGTCATAGTATTGAACTGTTGACTAAGGCTTCAGTTTTTTTTTTTTTGCATTCTTACCTTTTGAACAAGAAACAACAATGGTGATCAGGTGGAGAATCATTTTTACATTGTACATTTGTGTATAACTTTCATAAAAATTGCCTTTTGGAGGAGTGGGAAGAGAACATATAGGTGAAAAGCGGCAGCAAGTATAACTGAACAGTAATTTTAAAATAACTGTGGTGTAACTTTCCTTTAAGTTGTACAAGCATACAAATGTCAGTTGAGGTTATACACATGTATTATATTTTCATTCTTTGTTAATTTCAGGCACAGGTGAAAAACAAGAAAATGGGTAAAAAGCACATGAGTGTCGCAGCAGTGATTTTGAGTAAACCTAATGAAATGTGCATGTATCTGGTTTGCTCCATCAGCCTGGAAAATATGGGATGGAGACCAGTAAAATAACATTATTTTAAACTTGATAGTGTTAACCCGACACTGATACATGATTGTGCTGGTGTCCTTTATAAGGCATTAATGGTAGATTATACCAACGTGTTGGCAAATGTTTGTCTTCTTGCACCAGTCACTTCTACCTTGAATGTTCATACAAGAAAGAGGAAAGGATGACTACCTAAAGCATTCTTCTGACAATGTAACCTGGAAATGGGCTGCTGCATCGCCTTAGCCATCATCTTTGCAGTTAAAAGCCAAATATTGCAGGTAAATGGACCCAACTTCCTAAAATTGAAGGGCTATTGATTCATTAGAGCTGCATCTCTCTGCTCTAATTTGTTGTGTTTTGTTTACCAAACCTTACTGATTGAGTGTTTTCAATATTCAGAAAACAACTTCACACATTTACATTCACTAACACTTTTGCCTAATTTCTTGAACATTTGTTTAATAATCTTCTGTATTTCCTAGGAAAGACCACTTTTGTCATTCTGACCACCTTATTGTATTGGGAGAAATATAGACAGGGAGTGGAGAGGAGGCCAACCAGAAGCAACAGAGAGAAGGGAAAGGAGACAAACCTTTAAATCCAGAGCAACAGAAAATCTAAGCTTTTGGCTTTCTTCATCTGTCATAGAAGACCTTTTTCAAAGCTGAAGAGTTTTGTATGGGTACAGACCAGCCTGGAAATTGAATCCCTGTTAGAGAGCAAGGTCTGAATAAATGTTTCTACAAGTGCCTGAGACCAAATCCATAGAAGGAGAAATAAGATCACTCTGAGATCTTAAGCTGCACTGAGTCTCTGAACAAAATCCTGGAATCGAGTACACTTGTAGGAAGAAGATAAATAGGGAAACAATCAAAAGGGAGCTCCCTTTAGAGGAAAGCTGCATATCACCAAGCAGCCCTTTCTAGCCAGTCAGAGCTTCCAGGGGCTATTACTATCATGGGCTGTGAGGCAAACCAGATTACATGTAGTGCTTTATTTCCCCCTTCTGAGTCATTCTTTAGCTGCACTAATCATCTCTATGCTTTCCCATACATTTATGGAGCTTTCTTCTACTTGTAAATGCTTTAAATAACTGTGCATATGTGAGCTGTACTGAATTAAAACAAATTAAAAGTAGGGGAAGAAGGCAAAACTATTTAAATAGGTTCATGGGCTTAATTGCCAAATTTACGGCATACTAACCTTCAGGAAATTTGATGGTGAAATCCCATGTTGGTATTTTCACCAATATGAAATTAAGACTAGCTTCAAAGGACATTAATGACCGACTTCTGATTGTAAGGGGAAAGCTTATATCATAGACTTAGAGGACATTTTAAATGCATGGTCATATTTTTATTCCTGTTACTGATGCTTAGTATTAGGTGCTTTGAACTTCAGTATGGAACATTCTTCGTGATTTAAAAAATATGATAAATAGTTACAAAATACCATCCCAGGACAAGCATGTTCTCTGTGTGGTATGTTTAGGATTCCTACATTTACAGACTGACTATATTATTTGTAAGGGCTAAAAGAAATTAGAGAAAAGAAAACACAAACTAGACTTTAAGGAATTGTAAGCCCTCTCCCTCTCAGCCTTCAAAGCAGTCTCAGAGCTCCAAAATACTATCTCTAAGTATGTAGGACTTGGTACAAAACAAATTTGGATAAGTCTCATTCTTCTAGAGATTCTTACCCTGTTAGGAAGTCCATACAGGTGGATGGTGAATCTTCATGTAGTACTTCTCTGGTCCCTAAACTCCTAGTTCTGGACAGAGACAAACCTAAGCTATCTATGCAGGATACTTTGTCTTCTCTCTTGGAGGTAAAGTTAGGTAGGTTTACTTCTCATAGGCCTTCCAATGTCAAGTCATTTTGGTCCATGAGATCTGTTTCTTCTCGCTGTAATCTCTCTCTGACTGTTGTTTTAAAAGTATGGAAAGATAATGGAGGCTGTCTGAAATGGGCTCATCTGTGCCTGTAACTCAGACTCTCTTTTCCTGATACGTGAGTATTTTATGTCTTTTACCTTGTCTTCCTTATTGGCCCCAGCCTTAGTACCAATTTTGACAGGATTAGAGCCCACCCAGCTGGTGTCACATTTGATTTTAGGTTAGCCAACAGTAGTCAACTTGAAGGAACAGACCTTATTAATTTTATGAAGGCAGAAATAAGTAACTGGACTGGTATTCCACAGTAGGATTTGTTCATTGAATGGGCACATTGGGTGTATGTTCCAAACCTGGCCATGAGAAAGCAGCCAAGACCTGTATAAGTAAAAATGCAATCATACCAGCAGAAAGAGTTGATCTTTACAAAACCATGACAGAAATGGAAAAGTATTAAAAACTGCAGGTAGCAAAGGGGTTGTGGAAAATGATTAATCTCTGTACACTAGGTAGAAGAGAAGCAAATTTATCCCAGCAATCTAATCAAGAGGCAGTTGTGAGATTAACTCTGCTGTATCCAGCTGTCATCAGAATATCTTTCCTGGAAGATCAGAGGCATTTCTAATGCAGAACAGGCTAAGGAGGAAATAAAAAAACGTTTATGCAACCAAAAGTGAGCAAGCAAAGAGAAGGGCTCTGTTTCTAATTCTTCTGACAGTAAAGCTCATAGAGAGACTTTGCCAATGAAACCTTATCTGATGTTCCAAGCGAAAATGCTTAAGGGACAGAAAAAATGCAGAGGAGTTGTCTAGAAGAGTCTGGAGTACCTTAAACTTGAACCAGAGTCTGGTGTGAGGAGATGTAGTAAGACCAGCAACACTAACATTACTGAATTAATGGGAGACTGTAAAGCATCAATCACTTTTGTGAAATATGGTTTTGCAAGAAAATGCTGGTGTAAAAAATGGACCTTTGGTGACTTGTGGGTGGTCTGTAAAGTATATACCACACTGCCATTAATGTTTAGAAGGACACTAAAAGGAAAAAAGGTAACTGTAAGTAAAAACAATGTTTGTCATTAGTATTTGTATAAAACATTTTGATATAAATTGCATGTTATACATTGTAAAGCAGTTTTGTGTATTGTGTAGTTAGTGGTATTTAAATGCAGGGGAGTATCTTCATTGACTGCTGTATGCCTTAAAGATATTAAAGTAAGCAAGTACTTTTAGTTGGAAAAAACCTAGGCTTTACAATATAATGAGAAGAAAGGCTGGACAAAAGCAAGTTTAATGTTAATATGCTGTAATCTTGGGTTGCTGAGGCAAGGTGTAAAACTGTATTGATTATATTATTTGTAGAATTAAATTTTCCTTTTTTATAAGCAAGTAGGCTAGAAAAATAAGACAAAGTAATGAAAGCTATGAAAAATGCCACGTTTCTTAAATATGCAAAGATTAGCTTGTTTTTTTTTTTTTTCATTAGTAAAAGTACATTGGGAGTCAAGAGTCAAGACGTCTGTAGCTGAAGGCAGCTGTACGTTCTGTTCTGACTGAAAATTTTAAAAAATCCTTGCTGACTACTTTTGCGTGGAAATGAGCTATGTGCAGGTGCAAGCAATTCATCTTGAGAGTTTTGAGCAGTCTTTACTGAGGGAAATGCAAAATTTTAAAGGTACAATGGCAAGCAGTTCAATGAAAAATAGATTTATTGATTAGGGGCAGTTGTTCCTATGTGGATGATTAAACTTAATATTTTGAAGATGTACGTAGCTTTGTGTGTTTGTTCTAAGTTAATACTTGCTGGGGATGTTTTGAAATTTTGTTTAGTTTTTTTTTTGTCTTAGGGCTTTCTTTAAAACAAAAAGACTTGAACAATGTGACATAGCTTCAAAAGGAGATGAGAAGAAACAACTGCATAAATAGCCTAGCAAACTGTAGTGTGTGCTTATAATGCAAAAGTTGGAAATACACATTCATAAAATTGACATGTATAAGTGGTGGGGACAGCTTTTTATCATAATGGCTACTCTACGCATATTATCTTGGAACATAAATGGCTTTACGGGTATAGACAAAAAGAAGCAAGTACATTAAGAAATTCAGAGTGCAAATCACAATGCTGCAGGAGTTTCATTTGGAAAAAAAATGAGCATGTGAATTTGACAAGGAAAGGATTTCAGGATGGATGGATTCACCAGAATACCAAGGACAAAGGAAAAGGGGAGTGATCGTACTAGTTGCCAGGGGGACTCCAATAGTAATAGAAGAGGGGGGAAAAGCTAATAATGGTAGATTTGTGATAGTAAGGGGCTGCATGCAAGTGAGGAGGATCATGCTGGCATGTCTTTATATTCCACCAAAACCTGCTACTATGGAGTTTTAAAAAATTGGGAGAAGTAATCATCTTTCAGCAGGGAATATTACTTGTAGTTGAGACTGGAACCTGATTTGCAATCAGAAGGATATATCCGGGGATCTAGAAGGGAAAACAGAACAGAAGAGTGTAGATTTCTGAAGAAATTATGAAAATATTTGGTATGGAAGATGTTAATTCAGCAGTAGGAGTTCGGAGAGAATTTGCTTATTATTCCCCAAGGTACAATAGCTGGAATAGACTAGATAGACATTATATTTCACAGGAACATGTGCATTTAATTGAAAGCTTCGTGATACATCCAATAACTATTTCATAATGTATGCTGATTAAAAATGCAGGGTAATGAAGTAAGAATGAGGCACTGACACTTTCCCACCTGTCTTAAAAAGGAAGGAATTTAAGGAATGGATAGTGAAAATTTGTGTTAGGGAAGGTATAAATTTCACTGAATGGGGTAGCTAGTGAGTGGGATAAAATGAAAACAGAGTTTTAAAACAGAGTAGAAATAAGAGAGAGAGAGAGAGAGAGAAATGGTTAAAATGTAATAGGAGTTATTTAGAGAGACTGACAATTGCTCAAGTATTGCAAACTAAGGAGAATCTCACAGAACAAGAAGAGATACAGATGTGTAGTGCTAAAGAGAAAATAAGGGAATATCTGGATAACGTGTATAAGTTTAGAAAGATTGCTGTTAAGCAACTATTTCTGATATCTCCATTGTGCAAATTTTTTTAGCACAATTTAGGCAGCAGAAAGTAAAAAGGGTTGTCGCCAAACCTGGGGAGCTTATAACAGGAAAAATAGCTGGCTATTTTAGAAATTTTATGAATATTTGTGTAAAGCAGAGAGATATGAAAATAAAGAAAGAGCATAATTAGGAGGAGATGAAAAACTGTAGTGTATAGTCAATCTTCAGGAAAGTTTCCGGGAACAGATGGCATTCCTGTGGAGGTTTGGAAGTTAGGATGATAGAAAATGAAAGATATGGAAGATTTTATTTATCATTGTTATAAAAGGAGGGGAAGCACCAACAACTTGAAAGAAAGCTGTGGTGGCTATATTACCTAAAAACAAAAAGACCCATCAAATCCAGCTTCATACAGACCCATTTCAATTTTAAACCATGGTTATAAAGTGTTTATTTCTACAGTAGTTAAAAGAACGGTAAAAGTGTTGCCAAAATTGATAGATGTGGATCAAAAGTGGTTTTCTGTAAGGGACTCAAATATTTGACATTAATAGAACAATAATGATCCAGAGAAGCAGAATGTAAGAAAATACTGCTGCTGGTAGTGGGTCTTTATGCAGAGAAAGCATTCAGTAGAGCAGGCTGGGATTTAATGTGCAGGGCAATGGAAGCATTTGCAGTCCCTAATTATAATAATAAGGTTAATTAGGATATGTGAAGTATTGAAGGCAAGAATTAAAGTGACATGGTTCCTCCCTGATAAGCTGTTTTGAACAGAGTAATCCTGCAGGGGTGCCCTTTTTCCCCCCTTTATTTTTAGCCTTTGGCAAAGAAAATTAGGGACTCAAAAATGTAAGGATATAATTGATATGGTAATCAGGAAAAGTTGGATGTACTTGCTGATATCATTTTGTGCCTGATAAATCCCGGAAAAGAACATCTCTGTGTTGTGGAATGTTTTGAGACAGTTTCAAGTCTTTTTGGGATATAAAACTAATGAAAAATAAAAGCTATAGACGCAAATTATGTAGTCTTACATGAATTGGTTCAGCAATACCCATATTTATGGGTACGCAATAAGATGAAGTATTTAGGAGTCTGGATTAAAATGACTTGTGTTATGGCAGCTAAGGATATGTGGGAAGACACTAAACAAACAGTAGTGCAAAACCTAAGAATCTGGAAGCTCTTATTTATGGATATGGATAGTAAGATACAAGCAGTTAAAAAGGTTTTTAGTCCCTTCAGTTTTATATATGTCAGACATGTTTTTATCAACCAGAGAAGTTGCAGATCGGAATTAGTATAGTTAAAGGAATTTATCTGGGAGGGGAAGAGGGCAAAAGTTGAGTGGGATAAGTTGATTCTTCCACTAGAATAAAGTGGTTTAGGATTACCTGATTTTTAGGAGTTACACAGTTAAGGCTTGTATACATAACACAAGCAGAAGGATATAATTCAAAATAGAAAGAGATGATGATGAAGCGGGGGGAACTTCAAGAAACAGAGGGTGGGATTTTGGATGCAGATCCTAAAGGAGGGGAAAACAACTGTACAAAATATTATCTTCCTAAAGTAGCAGAAATTATTCTAAGAACTAAGCCTACACAAGAATGTAGAAAGGAGATTTGGCCAGTAGAGTTGACTGCAAGTAGAGTTACAGGAAATGGGCAAGAGGGGGATGGAATTTACTGGAGAAAACTGGCAAAGGAGCCAAGGAAATGGGAGCAAATAACTAGAGAGGGAAACTATCAGATAAGGCCAAGAAGACATTTGGACTGCAGGCTAGACTGACTTTTTTTTTCAGGAGATGATCTCAGAGTATAGGCAAAGAGAAAGGGGTAGGGAATTCGTAAGTTTGAATCTAGAACTGAAGCTGCTGTTAGAGATAATTAGTAGTGCATATAAAATATTGCACAGTAACTATAAGAATCAATCGGAGGAGGTTAGAAAAGATTGGAAAGAAAGATTAGAAAAAACATTGCAAGAGACCAATGGGAGAACATATGTATGGCTTTGAAGTATGCAACAAAATCCAGAAGGTTTAAGATCTCTGGAAGTATTTGCATAGGTATTTTATTCCCCAAGCAGACTTCTAAAGAGTTTTTTCCTCAGGTAGATAATACATTTCTGAAGTGTGACTTGGGGGAGGTAACTGGGAACATATGTTTTGGGAGTGTAATGAGTTGACAGATTTTAAAATATTGGGTGAACAAATGGTTGTAACTAAGGAAATGATTATTCTGAGCTAAGAACATGATCTGAATTGCCTAAACATAGTAAGGCCTTATTAAGTTTAATTATGTTGGCTGCCAAAAAAGCATTTAATAGAAAATGGAAATCAGTCTAAAACAACATTATTTGAAGAATGAAATATTATAAGAGATAAAAAACTGGAAGAGGGTCATTTGAAAAGGAAAGGAGCAAGTTACATAGCATTAAGTGGAAATTGTGGGAACAATACATGCAGAATAATGTTCAGGAGGAGGAATGAGGTTGAAAGGAAGGGAATTCAGCCACTTGTGTATTTGATTGATGATAGTTATAAGGAAAGGAAAGATTTGTGATGTATAGTGTATGTAAATTAAAAAAAATGTAATATGGTTTGTTTTTAATGTATGTTTGCCTAGTGCTGATTTAATAAGGTCTTTAAAAATATTGGGACTAGACAGTTGGAAGCAGAATGAGATGTGCAGAGTTACAACTAAGAACTGCCTTCAGCATCTTAAAGAAGCCTTACAGATATCTGACTGAAATGGACACTGAATGTAGACTTCATAGGACCTGCAGGTGCAGAGTAGCTGCTTCGACATATTACCAAAATAAAGGAAATTGCTGCTGACAACACCTCCACTGTTACCCTTAAAGACTGGAAACTAGTGCCCAGGATTAAGAGTACAACATTTTATCAAATTTCAAAGTTTGAACAAAAACAGCATATTCTTTACAGGAGTAAATGTTCTTGCATTAACATCATCTAGACACACAGCCTAGTTGTTCTTGTTCCCTTTGAGTTGTACTTGTATAAAGCATCTCCAGACCAGAAAACGCTTGCCTGTACAAATGTTTATGTGCTATTAAGAAGGAGCCATTGTATTTATATACTGCATAAGTAATATTACATTAGTTTTTATTACAAAAGAAGCAATTTATGAGAAGAGAAGAACAGGTAGGCTGTCATTCAAGGTCCTCTCCATCCCACCTCTTTTCTCTTCCTTACTTGTGACATGCCCTCTTGAAACAAATGTGGATTTCCTGTCTATTACTCATTCTGGTAGCTCATTGCATCACTCCACAGTCTTTTTCATTAATAAGTACTTATGCAGATCTCAAGATTTTGTCTTTGTGGTCTGCAACCTGTGCTCTTTGCCCTAACCCTTCACATTTCTCCAGCAAGGCATTTTGAACCAGAATTATGCCCCCTTGTTCCATCTGATCCTGGTGAGGACAGTCCCATCTCTAGCCTCATACCACACCCCTTCCACTCCATCCCATATACCCTTCTGGTGACTTTTTTTGACTTCTTTTAGCAGCTGTGTGTCCTCCAGAATATCACACTGAACTTAAGGAGGAGACTGACCATGGCCTATAAGAGCATGAGTTATATGGTTCTTCTAGTATGTGTCCCCCAGCATTTTATTTGCTGCTGCCTTGTCAAGCCTAGATGCAGTGAATACACCTAGGTCACATCTGCCTCTATGTATATAAGTTTATGTGTATATTAATAACAACTGTAAGGAAGTACATATGTAAAAATATTTGTACCTTATTCACTTGTATATATTACTGTGTCTTAACAGTATAATGTACTATGTAAAACAGATGTATAATTGTCTCCCTATCAAAATATCGGCAGTCTGAATGCCGAGTGCCATCACATCAAAAAAAAGATCAAAAATCCTGGAGAGGAGAGAATCTTGAACATCACTGTTCTCTTTTAAACTTTTGTTTTGCACAATGTGGCGGCAAGCCCTCCCCCCAACTTATATATGCCAACTCTGAGACCACCGTACCATGGAGAAAAGGGAATATTCCAAGAAGTAGTCTTCATAGGTTCATAGATTAGTATTAGGTAACTGCCCTTGCGAGCCATTTTAAGCCTAGCCAATTATCCCTTGTGAGACTCGAACCCAACTTCTCGGACTTTGTATATGTAAGTCCATATTTTCAGCCATTCAGTCTCCTTGTTAATTTTTAAATGGTTGCCTGTGTAATTGTGTATAGCAGCTTGTTAAATGTAATTGGATTTATACTTCTCACAATTTCCAGGAGTGCTGTTTCATTGAAGTAATTCAACTAAATGGCACGAAGCACTGAAAGATGTGTTTTTCTGTGAGGGCAAACCCACTAACAACCCCACCCCCCATGAAGCAGGAAACCTCTTGCACCTTTCCTTCTAATCTTTTTGAAGTTGGAAGCCATGTTTTTATGGAGTTTTACTCATGAGACCACTTCAAGCAAAACTATATTCAGAGTTGCAGTCAGCAAGTTGTGCATTCTTGACTTGTAAATCAACAAATACATATTTTACCATTATAATAATTTATGATTTAAGTATTGGAAAACTATGTATATAGCTGATAATTTGTACGCATTGCTAGAAACTGTATAGTTCTGGATGTCTTTCATACTTTATAAGCATGCTTAAACATAGATGTACAAGCAGTTCCATTATGTCACACACATAGAAAGAGTGCATTGATGTTGTAAGGTCAGCCAATGTAGCGTGTGTTGAAGCTTATACTTTGTGGATGAGCACAGTATGTTTTGCAGGCATGCACAAAAAAGATTAGTATCCTTTTAAGCTTATCCATTCATGACCCAATTTTCCCAAATATCAATGCCTAAGGACTAGAATGGCTTTGGTATATGCCTTTGTGGAGAGCCACATAGGATATTTATTTACTCCCTGTATAGTCTGTGTCATCACTCCAGCTGTTGCTAAATGCCTGGTCAGGTCTGTGCTGAAGGGTGCATTGTACTCTATTATTGGTCTAATGAGGGCTGGGTACTGTGAGACTGTGATCTTCTTAGATCTGAATGCCATGCCCTTGTTTGTAAGTTGTGCTATGTAGAAGGATTCTCACCATCAAGGGCACATGATGATCAAAGTTCAGGTTACTGTCAGCCTGAGTTCCCAAGTCCCTCACCACTGTGATTACTCATAGGGGAGTGCTATCAGTGTTGTAATTTGCAAGGGTGGTTGTTTTCCCAAAGGGTATAATTATGCATTTTTTTTGCATTGAGTTTTAGGCCATGGCTTTGGCACCAGGTGTTTTAGTGTTAGACCCTCCTATAGGATATCTATATCTTTGGGAGATTCAATGATTTCACCCAACTCGCAGTTGTGAGCAGTTTTGGTCAGCCAAAGGCCCTGTACATTTGCCTTGACTTCACAGAAGCAAATTCTGAACGGGAGAGGTCCCAATACCAATCCCTGTGAGACACTCAGAGGTGGATTCCACCACCCTAAATTTATCTGTTCTAACTGTGAGACATTTGGCTGTCCATCAGATGACCTAAGGAATTATTGCCTAAATTTGTGAGTAGTTTGTCTATAATACCCGAGTGTAGTATTGTGTGAAATGCATTTGCCAGGTTGAGGTAGGCAGTATGCACCATTTTGCCACATCATGACTCTAGTGACCTTCTCAAAGAAATCCATCAAGTTTAGTAAGCATGACCTGCCCTTTATGAAACCATACTGGGGATGGGTCCAGTGTTTGAAGGTTTCCTGTGCCTTTGTTTATTAGATCCACGGTAATTCTTTCTATGGCCTTGCATATAAGACTAGTCAAACTTCTGGGTGTACAGGCCCCTGGGTCTGTACCATTTGTGGAGTGATGACTACTGTAGTCCTCCATTTCCTAGTGATGAAGTCTGTCTGCAGGCTGTGGTCGAATAGAGATTCTAGTGGGCCTGAGAAGTCGTATTTCAAGCTATTTCAGAGGCATCCAGAGATATTATCAGGACCAACTGTAGCAGTGTTTTTAGCTTTCCAAGGTATAATGAGGACCTCTTATTTAGTGGTAGTTGAGGGAAGAATGGTAAAGGATATTTCCTGGGGGGGGTAACTGGGGGTGATGGGGGGTAAATTGGAGCTAAATTTATTGGCCATTAAGTCTGCTATATCCTCCGGTTTGGTAAAGGGAGTTCCATTTACTAGCAGTTCAGCACACTGTTGGGTGTTGTTAAGGTTTCATATATAATTGAAAAATACTTTATTTTTATCCTTAGTCTGTGAGGCTATTTTGCCTCAAAGCCAGCTTTGGTGAACATTTAGTCTCCTGAGTTGTTTGTTGAAACTGATGAGGGAATTATTTGCCTCTTGGGTGTAATCCTTCCTATTTTGAACTGGATTTTCTTTCTTTTTTGTTATACAATCTGTTTATACTGGGGTCCCCCAAGGGGGCTTATTTTTGGAGTTTGTTTTAAGTTGATTTTGGTTTGGTACTGCTGTTTCATTACAGTTATTCACATGCTTGAACAATGTTTCCATAAACACTTTCACATAGGCTGCGGTGTTCTCTGAGTTGAGGGGGGTGAAATTTAGCTATGCCATTGCTTAATATGAGGTAGCTGGCCTTGGAAAAGATCTTAAAGGTTCTGGGGTTTGGGAGTTCGGGCATTATTTTTCAATGGTGACTGCTTTGTGATTTGATTTGACCAGTGAGGACATTATACAGGGTTGGGGGTGCAACATTCTGTCATATTTGTGCATACCTGATCCAGGATATTTGTGCAGAGTAATTGTTCAGGGTATTTGCATTGACAAAATATAGGAGTCTTTGAGCCTGCATGTTAGTGGTTGTGGGTGTGATAGTTGAAATCAACCATAAATATGGCTTTGGTCTGAATGGTGACTGAGTACAGTGAGGTACACAGTATGGTTATCCTGAGTCATAAATGGGGCCCTATAGCTAGTAAGAACATAGCATATAATGTTGTTTGACTACTCTTGAGGTGTGCTTATGTTTTATGTAAATTGATACACCTCCACCTCTTATCCCTTCTTATGCGAGTAGTCTAAATATGTGGAAGGCATTACAGCCTTGCACTGCCAGGGTGCTTCACGGGCTTTAAACCATGTTTCCATAACTGCACAGATGTCAACACTCTCAAGGATGAACAGCACTTACAAGGAGCAGGCCTTCTTGTTGAGACTCCTAGCATTGAGCAGTAACACGTTTAGTTTATATTAAGTAGAATGTACTACATTGGAAGGTTTATCAGGTTGTCATTGCCTATAATAAGGCACTATAGGAGTGGGTAATGTTTTGGCCAATATCTGAAAGCCTAGTGAGGACAGGTGCAGACTACTACACAAAGCAGTGTGGCGATTATGGCCACCAAGCCGGTGAATATTGGATCTCCTTTAGATAGGCACCAGTAACTAAGCCAGTTGTAAATCACCTTCTGTTTATATTGTGGCATCATCCATGGAGAAAGTAAAATGTTGCTCAGTGATAGGCTCATACCTGCCTGGGAGACATATTCTGAAAGCTGTATTGTGCCTTTCTTCATATAGTCTAAGGAGGTACGTCTCCGAACATTAATGCTTACATGGATTACAACAGAGTCGTATTGGTACTTGTGAGTCAGTGTCCTGAGTGCATGTGTTCTCTGGCAGATGCTTGCCCTAGAGAGGCAACTGACCTGACTGTCTCCTCACTCACCCTGGTAAGTGGAGCATCATTGTGTCTCATAATAGTCTTCAATGACCACTATATTGGGTTCTGTGGTACTTTGCATTCAGGGCTTAGAGGTTAAGACTTTGTGAGATGTGGTTGTATGTGTCCTGTAGAGTGTTTGTGAGGTTGCTGCGGACAGCAGCTGGGAGACCTTTGAGGTTTGGGTATATTGTATTTAAGAGCCTCAACATATGTGAGTTTGTTTCTGATCTATAGTAGGTGAAGTGCATGTGTGTTACTGGCAGCCTGTGCAGCTGTAATATAGTAAGAGCAAAATCAAAAGGTTATCCCAATAAAGAAGTTATAGTATGTATTCCCAATAAAGACGTTATAGTATATATGTTGCCTGAGGGCATATTTGTCAATTACAATGTTTTGTCCTAAGGGATTTAGTTTATATATATATATATATATGTATATATATATATATATATATATATATATATATATATATATATATATATAAAATGTATTTGGATAGTCATCATATCTTGTGCAGATATACAATACAGTGAATGTATACCACCATTTACCATTTACGAGGTACTGAGACTTTTTTGTTGTACCACTGACAGCCACTGTTCCTGTCAATGATTATGGTGTGAACTTTTGCAATGCAGTCATCCACAGGACTGTTCGGGGTTTTACAAACTTTTGATGACTAAATAACTGTATGTGTACAAATCTTTTTAAGGTGATGCATTGAGCTGATGAATATTATGCCATGGTACTCATACAGGTATGCATATGTGTTATGCTGTATGACATGGAGTGCTGCAGTACATATGTGGGTATTACTATGCCATAGTACTCTTACAGGTATGTATATCTTGTTTGTGCATATAATATATTTATGTAGAGAGAGACGTGTGTGTATGTAGGTGTGTGTGTGCCTTCCACATGAAGCCAGTATAAATGTTCACTTGAAGCTCAACAGCAAGGGAAGGAACAGGAAACTCTGATGCAGTTAATGTTGAGGAGTGATAGGCTAGTGAGTTCCCATATCACAGAGCAACTGATGGCACAGGATGAAATTGAACAGAATGTTCCACAGGAAGATGCTACAGAACCTTCTATAGAATGTCCACATGAATTGGAAAACAAGGGATGTGCCCTCAGTTTGGAAGAAAATGAGCTAAGAGAAGAGGTGCTTGATTTTAATAGGCTTAGACAGATATATGAAGATCAATGAAAGACTGCAGAAGTTTAATAAAACCCAAAATGTAAGAAATCTGATAAAACAAATGAACATAGTAATTAGGACTGTTCATAGAGATCCATGCGCTATAACAGAGGTAAACAGGATATACTACTGTGCAGCTAAATTAGTAGCTGATAAAGTTGTACTTCAAGATTACATGGTAGTGAGACAAAGGAAAAAGGAGAGAAATTGAATACCATCATGGAAATATTGAATAGAGAAAACTATAAAGCAGTTAAGACAAGAAGTGTCACTGTTAGAAGACTATAGAAGAGGGAACAGATCAACAAAAATTGTAAGAAAGATGGATGTGATGTAAGCAATGCACAGTATTAGAACAGACCAGGGTCTCTCATGCTGTATCTCAAATAAACTAAAAATTTCAGCAGATGTGGAAAAACTTAGAAGATACGAAGATAAATATAAAGGAAAAGTACAAAATAAGTGATTTATTGATGACCCAAAAAAAATTTCATCTGCTTTTACTGTACTTGTGTTTTTACCTACTTCTTTTTACTTTTGCATCATCTTAAAATACTCAATTGTATTTATTACTGCTTGGTGTAACTCATTCTAAGCCTTTTGGTTTAAACACTTGGGCTTCGGACCAGTTAGTTGTTTTGCACTGAGAGGGTTTGTGGTCTGCACTGTTGTGGCAGAACAGGTAGCTTACATCCTTCTAGGTTGAGAACTGCTGATTGAGGGCTCAGTGTCTGTTATTCTATAAGTGTATTAATTCTGGTTTAAGCACTTGGGCTTTCAAGCCAGTTATTTTACATTAAGAGGGTTCGTGGTCTGCACTCTTGTGGGAGGAGAGGCTGGACTCTGCCCTTCTGAGCTGGGAATTTCTGGTTAAAGGCTTATAGTGCATGCATATCTGAACTGTTCCTTACTGAAGTTGGTGCGCCTTGTTTGCTGTGGCATAGACTGGATTCGGGCCTGCTGGATCTAGCTTTGTTTGTGTAACTTGAGCACTAATCCAGACATTCTCTAAAGTATTCAATGGTATTTATTACTGCTTGGTTGTAACTTGATTAAAGTGTAGCTATCATTCAAGTCTTTTGGATTAAGCACTTGGGCTTCAGAACAGTTGTTTTACATTAGGAAGGTTTGTGGCAAGCACTGTGGTGGCAGGACAGGTAGCTTTCATCCTTCTAAGTTGGGAACTGCTGATTGAGAGCCCAGTGTCCAAGTGTATTAGTTCTGGTTTAGGCACTTGGGCTTCAGGCCAGTTATTTTACATTAAGAAGGTTCGTGGTCTGCACTCTTGTGGGAGAAGAGGCTGGACTCTGCCCTTCTGAGCTGGGAATTTTCTGGTTAAAGGTTTATAGTGCCTGAATATTTGAACTGTATCTTACTGAAATTGGTTCACCTTGTTTGCTCTAGCATAGACTAGATCCAGGCCTACTGAATCTAGCTTTGTTTATATGCTTGTTGTTTGTTTGCTTGTTATTTCCCTGGAAGCTAATTCCACCTAATACGCAACTTCTCAGCGCTTCTGTGGATCACTAGTGATATCTGCATTGCTTACTGTACTTATTTCCTTGTTTCACTTGAAAGAAAGTTACTGTTTGTCATTTTTGCATTTAGTTACTTGTAACTCATTGCACTCAAGTTACCTGGCACTTGCTCACTAAAGCAATTATATAAGTCAGCACTAAAAATTAAAAGCACTACACCCTCACTCCCCACTGGCCCTTGTTTTCAATTAAGGATTTCCCAATATTATTCTAGCATGTCCAAAGGTCAGTTGTCAATCTCCTCTCCGGTCCAGCTGGTGAATCTGGGAATCTTGAGGCAATGTTATAACTGCCTCATGTACACAGACAACCCTCTCCTCCTCCCACATAACACAAATACTTGCGAGATGCAGCTATTTAGCCAAACTGGAGGCTGAGCTCTCTCAACTCAGGACTGGCAAGACCAGACAGGAGGAGAAGGCAACTACACACACCACAAAACCAGCCTCACATAATGCTACCACTCCACTGAATCAAACACATAAACACACAAAGACATACTCGGAGGCTCTGAGTAAAAATTTACCTAAACAGCAGAGGCCTCCAAAGCAGACACCCAAACAACTGCTACCTCAAGACACCAACGCATAAACCACAAAAGCAGTGTGCAAAGCAGTCACAGCCCTTAAGGCCAAATACAACACCAAACATACTTGTCATAGGTGACTCCATAGTCAGACACACTGACGTCCCACTCACCAGGCTGAACAAGGAGAGGGTCACAGTAAGCTGCCTATCGGGCGCTAGAATCCGCCACATAACACAAGCACTCGGGTCACTCCATGGCAAGTACAAATATGACACAGTCATTGTCCATGCTGGTGTGAACGACCTGAGACGTACCTCCCTGGACTACATGAAAAAGACATAGAGGAGCTCTCTGATTATGTAGCCCAGGCAGGTATGACCCTAACCCTGAGCAGTATCCTTCCTTCACCAAGAATGATGCCACAATATAGAGACAAGATGATCAGCTTTAACAATTGGCTTAATGTCTGGTGTCATTCAAAGGGGATCCAGTGTCTGTCTGCCTGGGATGACATGCTTGACAAGC